>NW_021636150.1:0-132521 GCF_004799145.2 Neltuma alba | reverse complement strand
AACACCATTCATAAGAGGGCAGCGTATCACATACCAGATGCCTGGCTGCAAGGGTTCGCAATCTGAATCCTTTTCAACAAAACGGTTTGGGTGTTCAATTGGGAAACGAGGATGGGTCATGGATATTGTATTTAAGGCTCCATCGTTGTCCTGCCAGTCCTCATCCCTGCAATGCCAATTTGGAAGTTGTTGATTGGTCAAGCTTAACTCAAGTTACAACCCGAAGCTGCTCAAGGGAAAGGCCAGAGGTAGAAATGTCTAATGCTTCAATAAAATGAAAAAACCATACCTGTAACCTTTGTAAGGGGGAGAAACGTCGGAAGGATGTCGCCATTGGGTCATCTGCAAAACTCTTATAAAAAGCAATGGGTGAATTCCAGTAATGCTTGAAGGAAGTGTGACACCTAGGATTTTCCTAGTGCGCTTGGTAGCATAGCTGAAGTAGTAAGTATTTGGAAAAGTGTGTAGATGGTAGTTGAGTTTTATAGATCCTTGAATTGTAAGATCAGGGAGGATCCAATCCCCTGAAGCAAATGGACCGGCATGCCCCAGGAGGCAATCGACAAGCCCCGAAATGCCCATCTTCCTCCATGACATGTTGAAGTGATCAAACCCGAAATTGTAGTAGGTCTTTAGCATGGAAATGTCCAGCCAATCATAAATTATTGCTCCGATACGGCAAATTTGCAGCAGACAAATAGGTTTCAATGTTTTCCAATCTTCTGGCCTAAAACAAACTCAAGTTGAAGATCACCAGTTTCAGCAATCACAGTTTGTTCACAAGTGAAACTCAATTCTCAAGATTAGCAGAAGTGCAGAAACAATGAAAACATTCATGACATTCAATTGAAGCAAGCAAGTATATGGTCTTTTTGAATGCAGATTCCATTATTGAGACATCAGATCACAGTTGCCAGTTTGCTCAGAATGGCAGCATGAGCATTAACTCATAAGTACCGAAGGAATATACTAGTTCCAATTTATTACCTAAACCCAATCACCCCATATCTAGTGAATAAGATAACATCAGTAATAGATTGCTCTGTATAATATCACTCCCTCAATGTCAACGGTAAGCTATAATTTATGCATCAGATTAAGCATGACTACGATTTTCCCATACACGACATGAATTACAAGGTGAGGACCTCCGAGTTGGATAAATTAGTCTACAGATGGGAACTTACTGCATGCCGTCAAAGTAGGTTCTTGTAGTGCCATTAAATGCTCCTGATAAGGCCGTTATGCTCAAAACCCAGCTCTCTGAAGTGTCTTCATACCCCTTAAATGCCTGGAGACAACATGCCAAATAATCTTCAACAAATCATTTTCCACATTAGACCATCAGCATGACAGTGCATTTGGGACTGACCTTATCAGCAAGCATTTGTTGCAAAACACGAGCAACCTGTGCTCCAGCTGAGTGACCAACAAAGTGAATAGGATGATCCTCGTCCCACTCAGGATAGTGGCCTGCATCCAAATTGTCAGGACATTTTTTTTTCATTCAACGGGAAAAATGGACTATAAGAGCATAATAGACTACAGAACAAGCAGATCCTCGAACCTTGTTCGTAGATGCGTCCAAACTGCGAGTGTCCATAAGCAATGCTGTGCTCTTCGCCGTAATCGACTTGCCCACCTTTTAGATAATAGAACAATTCGCGAGCCCTGAGACAAAATACTTTCAGAACTTTCCCGAACAAGCACAAAATCAAAAGCAACCCAACCTAAAAGGAAAATCCATTAACAAAACCCAGAAAAATAATGGAAGTTTCGACGCCTCAATCAATCACCTATCATGGATACTGGTTAAAGATCCCAAATCAGGGACGAGAACCCTTTCATCTTTCTTCTCTGCACCGGCGAAATACGATAAACTACCCAATCTCTGCGAATTGAAAACGGAATGAGATTCATCTAATTGGAGAAAAGAAGTTCATCACAGAAACGAACGGAAACAGGCGTTTACTTACCCCTTTGCCAACCCGAAAATTCCATGTAGTAACACAATAGGAGGCAGGTCATCGTTTTTATCTTTTCGCATTTCGTCCTTGACCTCGATATTCTCCTTAGACTTGTAAAAGTAATCACTAAGAGCTTGCGAGAGATCTCCAGCAACACCCGTGCTGAAATGTAAAATCCATAAAGCAAATGGATGATAGAGCTCACAAACAGCTCCACCAATTGCAGATAAGCTAACCATAATCTGATCATTTTGCAGAATCAACCCCCAAATGAAGAACAACGAAGAAGTTTCCAAACAAGAGAGCCTTCTTTGAAACCCAGAAGACAAACCCACGAAGAAGGCTCCTTGTTGCCGAAGGTAAGAAACGCTTCAAATCCTTCAGGGCTCAGGCTAATAGATTACCCCTTTTGTGTTGTCGAAGCTTGAATGTTACCATGTAGAGTAAAGCAATAAGGAAATCTCACGCGGGTCGGAAACAGATTTCATATAGTCGTTTCACGCCTCAAAATTCAAACTTTGAAAAATGGTTATTTTGCACATTTTTATTGTTCTCCTGCCACATGGAAAGCAGACCACCAATCAAAATTCCATCGAGAAAGCAATAAACTTTTTGAATTTAATAAGAGAAAAAAAATGCGTGGAGAAAAGAAATGCTCGCTTGGGTTAACGATGCGTGTCCAATCATTGCCCCTGAGACAATCGGGATGGTTGTAGGCACCACAGAGCTGAAGAAAACAACATCCAGAATAATTTTCCAGATAATCGCCTCCGAATCAGCGACGAGACAAATAAGACCGATTCAGATACGAATACGATTCGAGAGGTTTTTATCTTTATGATGATAGACTTGTGGAGAGCAGAGACGTCAAGCCAACGCTCAACTGTGTTTGTTAATTTGTTTACAATTTACAAACGAATTCTGAATAAAAATTAGTTGTTTCCTTAATTCTTCTTGTAAGCCAAATACTACCTCCGATCCTAATTATAAAGCTATTGATTAATTAAAAAATTAAAGAAATAAGTTGAGTTATTTATTTGTCCTAAATAGGTGTTGTCTTTTCTAAAATATCCTTGCACAAGTGTATTGACTAGAACTATTATTAAGAAGGGTTACTTTGAAAAAAATCTATAAATATAGAGACAAAGTAATTGGAATCTTTATTTAAGATCAAAATAAAAATCAAACAAGATTTTATATTAAGGATCGGAGATAGTAATACCATAATTAAAAAGTCTCAGATTATTACTATTATTTTTTCCTTATCTTAATTTGGGTAACTAACTCTCAAGTTTTAAACCTGAAAGTGGTGTGTTTCCTCCTCCTCTTATTATTCTATTATATATTTTTCCAAGATAATCCTTCTAATAATGATAGTTTTAACCAATATACTAATTAGCAAGGATATTTTAGGAATAACAACACTTATTTATTATAAATAACCAATTTAATTTACTTCCTTAATCTCCTCAAATAAGTTAATTGGGTCTTATAATTAGGACCGGAGGAGTATATATTGATCATATGAGAGAGAGAGTATACGTTAACGGTAAGGGTTCAATGAATGTGATGTGGCGTGCCACAGGCAGATTCCGCGGCTGTTGGGTAAACAACAAAACTGTTCTAATAAAAATAGCTGGCCACTTTGTTTTGGAAAGCGCTAAGATGACTTGTAATTATAATATTTTTAATTTATAATATGGGAATGAACGACGTGGATTTTCAAAGATTCTGAATCATGTTTGATAGTATTGAAGAAATCGAAGGAGGGGAAAGAGTAGAAGAATTAAGAAATAATTTAAAAAAAACCCTTGTTTTTAATAATAATTGATCTAGTTGGTGAGAATACTAAAACATAAAGAAGACCCTTGTATTAATAAAAATTGATTTGAATTTGACTTCATAAGATTATGACTTCAAATTCTGCTGTTGTTATGGGCAGACAATTTATAAATACTTTCATGCATGCTCAATAAATCATCGGAAGCAGGAGCTCCGTTGCTTGGCCGGATGGCTAGAAAGGGCGCCCAAGGTGCGTGCCCGCCTCCAGGGCTCGGTTTCGACATCTCACCCCTCCTCGATTTAGAGGCAACTCTGGATTAGTCGATCTCCTTCAGGAGGTCGGATACCGAGACTTACGCAAAAAAAAATCATCGGAAGCTAGCTCACTTTTATTATTGTTAAGAAAAACGAAGATTCTTCTATGTTATTACTCTATGGGTGAGGAAAAATAGAGTATACTTAATGCAAGGTACTACCTACTTCGTATAAATAAATAATTAAAATATTGCGTGAGAAAAATAATGAAAGGGCTGGATTTCCCATAAATTTTTTGACCAAAGAATTTCCCAGAATTAAAGTTCTTATTATATGAACTTTTTAATTCATAGGCTGTATATTTATCCCTAAAAAGAAGGTACCTTAATATTAATTTAAACATGCACTCATATTTAAGGTAATGAAAACACGGTCATCGGCGCGTTTAAAAATGTATTAATGGTGAATAATATGATATTCATTTTAAATAATACTTCTCTAGTCCTGTTTATAAGATACTTTCAACATGTTTTATATAGATTAAGAAAAAACTAAAATTTTATTAACTTTAATTTAAAATTCAACAATTTTCTAACTTTGTCCTTATTTAATATATATTATATCTTATATAAATAGAGTCAACACAATAATAAATAAAGAGTGAAATTATATATTGATACGAAAAATTTCTCTCAGTACCCTATAAATAGGACAAAAAATGTGTTATCTATCTGCTTTATAAATAGAATCAGAGGAGTATATATATGGCTATATGTATAACTTAAAAATTCCATAATTTACTTACCAAGCGCTTTTCTTTTGTTGGAAAAAAAAAGGATTCAAGCTTGCGGTGCCACTGATTGCCGGTCCCACTTCTCCATTATGTATCTTGCCATCTACTCTGCCAAAACCATTTGAGGCCTTTGGTTTTGATAACTTAAAGTTTAGGATTAGCTATAAGGTCATAACTCATAACTTGAGTCTGCAAAAGGGGAAAAAAAAAAACTTGTGGAAAACATTTAGTGTGATTGAGTTAGAAGGTTTTTGGGTATAAATTCAAATTCAGTATCAAATTCTTTCAATGGCTCAAGTAAATTTTCTCATATTTCTTGTGTGGTTGGGAAATAATATTAGTAACTTGATTGTGCTGACCAAGTTGGTGAAGTGGGGAAATAAAGAAAGGAATGGGAGAAAAATGCGTAGGTGGGGAAGGAGCACGTGAAGGGTGAGGAGAGAGAGAGAACAGGATGAGTCATAGTCTACGCGGATGAGTCTAGAGTCTAGACGCTTCCAAAACAGCACGTGGTCCCAAACACAAACAGGTGGCTCCCCCCAAACTACACAAATCTATTTATTAACTTTCTTTATATTCTTTTCTTCCGCCTCCCGATTGGCTTCCCTCTTCGGTCGGTACCTCCTTCGTGTACCTCACGCGCCTTTTTTGCATCGCCCCACTATGGCGCCAATCCTAACTGTTTTTTCCCCTCCTCCCTAACAGCGCCTCCCAAAAAAAAAAAAAACACAGAAATTCGCTGCTCTTAATCACAAGTAGTCGTGGCTAAGTGTGACAAGCGAGTCATATTTTAATCTATTTGTCATCATCAAATATTAAATGATCATTTTTAATAACGCTTCACCCCCCCCCACTATTTGACGAGCCCGAATGCTTTTACTTTGGGAAATTCGTCCATCTTAATTCTAAATAAATAGAAAAATAATAAACCAATATTATTATTTTATTTTATTTTATTTATTCAAAACATGTTTTTAGAATGAGACGTTTGAATACATAGGTATAAAAGCTACTATTATAAGAAGACAAATGTAGGTAACCCCGGAGTCTAGATGAAGAACACAACTAGAAAATCATCGTATGTACAGAATTGGAAAATAACGACGAGGATTATTATAGTTTTATCCGTATAGCATTTTTGTAAAAAAAGATAGAGACATTTTTATGAGCACTCCTCTGTCGTCTAATAAAAAAAGGGCGGAGTTTCTAATGTCAACTTGTTCCACAATCTGATGCTCGTCATGAGTTAAAGATCCTTGAAAGATAAGCTCTTATCCTTGAGGGCGAAGATTTTGAAGATTGTGAGGAGCCCAATCACTGGCCCAGGCCTCATTGGGCTTTTGAGACTTAGACCCATGGACCAATTCATCAGGCCTGAATTTGGTCGGACCCATATATAATGGGCTCCAAATAGAGCTTGGCATTTGCCAGTGGCTGCTATGTTCCCCTCTTTAGCAGAAAACGATGGCCGAAATAGTTTTATTAACGTCAAAAATTATAATAAGGTCTAAATAAAAAAAATTTTAGAAGTTATCATTTGTTACTTTGAAACTTGTTATTACAGGCTGCTTAAGTTGTTATTAAGATTTTTTGTAATTATTTTTCTTTCTTAGGACTTAATTGTAATTCTTCCTAAAAAGTATTTATTGATAGGTAGGAAAGTGAAAAAAAAAACTATTTTTTCTTTAATGAAAAACAATAAAAACTGAATATAGGTAAGGGGTTCAAAATATTAAATATGACGTAATAAGCACCAGTAGGGAGGTCAGATGGGGTGGATCTATATTCCATCTCCAGCGCAGCCACCTGCGGTTCATGGTTACTGTAACTGCAGAGGCAAAGTCTCCTGTTATTTACGCAACCTCCGCTTGCCTTCCAAGTCAATTCTTTCCCCATTTATGCATTTAATTAATACAAGTAGTAATTAACAATTATTGCATGTTAAGTATTCATATTAACCAGCTGTAATCGGTTTCAGCTATTAAAAAAAAACCTAGCTGTAATCGGTTACAGTAGGCAGACTCACTTGATACCGCCCGTTCACTTCTCTTATTATATGAATTAAAAATGAATTCAACAATTAATGGCACTTTTTAAGCTAATTAGAATTCGGTGAACCACATGCATAATAATTAGAGTAAAATACATTACATACCTTACTACTTTACCTAAATTACAGAAAATCTCTTGTATTTTAAAAGCGTATACGAATTTCTTTTGAAATTAAAATATATGTTACACAAGCCGGGAAAACGGGCCGAGCCTGTTGGGCTGGCCCGTTTAGCCCCTGAAATTATGAGGGTCGGGCTTGATATTTTTCCCTTCAAATAGAAAATAAGCCCTGGAGGGCCGAGGGCTTAAAAGGGCCAGTCCTGGAGGGCTGTAGGCCGGCCCTTTTAAGCCCTTTTATAATTTTTTTTTGTTTTTTAATTTTTTTATATAATTCTAATATTATTAATTTTTTACATTGTTACTAATATTTTAAATATTTAGTTATTATCATCATTTTAAAATTAAATTTAGTGTTAAACAATAATTTATCTAATTAAATTTTTAAAAAATGTGTTAATTTGGACTTTAATAATAATTTGATTTATATTATATGCGTTGATATTTTTAAACTATATATATATATTTGATAATAGAGTATTTTTATACTTATATAACTTGTGATTCTATAATTTGAATTAGAAATTCATGAGTTTCAACAATAATGTTTCTCACATTAAAGTAAAATAATAGTTAGATTGTACAATTTAAAAGTAAAATTCTTATAAAAAAGAAAAACTTAATATTTTTGTTACGAAAGAAAAACATGCTTATGAAGAAGAGTAATTAATTATAGTGATGATGAAATTTCAAAAGATTAATGATAGTGTTTATTTATTACACAATTGCACTATAGATAAAACTTTTAGATGTTGTTATCTTGTTAATGAATGTTTTAAATATTCTTGGATGTTGATAGATATTTATATATGATGATATTTTATATTTGTGACTTAATTTTATTCATATTTATGTCTTTTTTTAATAATTTCATTGGTTTATTTTTATTTTTTTATAAAATTTATGATAAATATAAAAAAATAGTATTTTTTTCTCAAACGGGCCAAAAGCCTGCGGGCCGGCCCTGAACCCTGTGGCTTAAGGGCCGGGCCTAGCAAATTAGGGTATTTTTGAAACTTCAGCCCTGGAGGGCTAGCCCTTTTAAGCCCATCAGCCCTGATTCCCAACTTTGCTTCCTTATATCACTAATGATTTATTTTTATCTCCCTAAACTATTAATTGACCGTTAACTTTTATTTTGACTAAAATACCCTTCTTTAATACACGAATTATTTAAATATTTTCAAAAATAATTTTTATATAACTTGCAAATTATTCAAATACATATAGTTTCAAACTTTCTAATATGTTATACTATTTATCAATTTTGATCATATCATCAAAATTATCTATATGACAAAAATACCAAAGATTTGGAAAAACAGACAAAGATATCAAAAAGGATATCATATTCACTATTCAACTTTTGAGATTTACACAAGAGTCTATAATCAATGGATGACTAGTTAGTCAAAAGCAAAAACCTAAGAAAATAGTACAAATATAACAAGAATTGATATCAATAAATGATCAGCCTGAGCAGCAAACCCAAGAATGCCAAAAGAAAAAAAATATGAACCTCTCTCTTTTCTCTCTTCAATTTTCGGAAGAAGTGGTCTATAATTAGGGGCACCTAACATTTCTACCAGGTCCACCGTAGTAAAAGTAGTTTCCCCACACACGATTAATGCCGCCTTGAATATCATAGCAACCCGGGTGATCGGCGAGGACCCGAAGATTGGACAAAGGGACCAAGTTATTGTCCCAATCCACGACTTGGAGGTTCCGAAAGTAAGAGGCTCTTCCGAAGCCTTCTTCTGCAAAATGCCCACTTCCCATTTGGGTCAGTGTGTGGGTACCCGACGATCTCGAGTTCACTATTTCTCCTCCAAATTGAACCATGCTCGCGTGTTGCCTTAGGTGCGTGAACAGCCTCGACGGCCAGTACCCGACTAATATACCCGATCCGAACTCCAGCCACCAGTTCCCATGCTTCGGATCCTGTCATTCTCTATTCGGGTCACAAGGGGGCATTCTTATGGGTGAAAAAAAACCTTAAATGTTGCCGTATATGGATAAAGTTATCATAGTTATTTAGAGATATTTTTTTAGAATTAATTTAAGTTTTATGCAAGGATCATTGCTTTTGTTTCTAAAAATTGTAAGAAAATTTTTAGACCTTTGTAGGGTAATGAAATTCTAACTTAACCTTCATAATAATTATCACCCTGATTCATGAGGTTATAAGAATTCTGAGTATTATTAAAATATGAAAATTCGCAACCCAACTTAGGTTAAAACAAATTTTAATATTATTCCATCAAAATTTTATTTTTTATAATGGTAATGTTTTGTTCCACTCATTATAAATTTAAAAAACAATTATTAGATGTCATTTTCCCTTAAATAAAGGCCTGCCTCTACTTTAGAGTTTTTAGACACAAAATTCAATGCCAACGCGAGACTTCCAAAACAATGAGATCCCACCATTGACCGTCCTTTGTATTTTTCCTTTGACTACCCCAAGGAAAAACCTGTTAGTCAATGTCACGATTTACTCACTGATGTAAGTTATTTTCTCTAATTTGATTAGCAAAACATTAATTTCATATTTTGTCTTTCTATAAAATTAAATTTTATTTCTGGCAAAAAAATAAATCATATAAAATTTATAAGTGATTAATTTATTGTAATTAGTATTATTTTGATTTTTGTTCAGGGTATATTTAAAAAGTTTTATAAATTTTCTACACATTTAATGTTATAACTTCTTTTTAACTATTTTTTAATCAATAGTGAGGTGATTAAGCGGGACTTATGTTATGAATAAGAGAATTGTGTAACAACGCTTGACTTGATACGATCCACAGTAAAAAGAAAAAGAAAAAGTCAAGTACACCCACCTAACATAAATGGAAAAAAATATTGAATATTGAATTTAGGGCCGCTGCTTATTTTGATTTGAAAATCATAGAATTTGAATCTAATAAAAAATGCTAAATGGTTATTAATTGTATAAAATGTTAAATTTAGGGAATTACCTTCCAAATAAGCAAGCTAATATCAAATTGACCACCCTTGTAAGAAGAAGTAGGCGAAATTGCAGCCCCAATTGCAATCCTGTTATTAGTTTGAACGAAGCCAGAGCACAATAAATTGTAACACCCAGTTGCTTGATAAGCATCACTCTGCATCCACACACATATCTTACACTTCAGCAAGAAGCAAATTAAAACGCAAACACAAAACATTAAAATAACAAACACAAACGTTGTAATAAATTCTACTTACTGTCCAATAGGTAAAAAACCTGGGATAGCTGTCACCATATAGCTCAGGGCTGACCTGCATCAAAACTGATGCAACTTAGTTTCACTGCTCTTGCTTGCTTTGCTTGCAATCCAAATATTATTAATTACACTGAGAGAATACAAAAAATAAAAACAGAGAGGTAGGTGGTTTGGTTGTGGCCTTTTAAATGCTTATCTTAGTGTGATGCATTAATAAGGAAGTTTATGATACAGAGGAAAAAACAGAGTGTTTGTGTTGGACAGAATTAAATGAGTGAACAGAACATATTACTACCTGCCAACCAGCTTCAATTGTATTGAGATCTTGCCCGAATGAGCCAGAAATGACCCAAATTTGAGACAAACTGAATTCATATTGATTTGCCACACGTGGAACCCACACGTTTATGCTTGCTTTTGCTCCGTAATACTTATCTCCACTCACAAATCCTACTGCATGCTGAAAATAAACACAGCAGCAAGTTTATAATACAATCCCAGATACAGATTGGGCTGTGCTTGAGAAATTTTCTTGGAAGAGGTTGGTGTGGGTGCGATTTGAAGATGAAGATCAGTCTGTTTTGTTAAATCGTAAGAGAAAAGGACAGCTTCTGAAGTTCTTGCTTTGGAGTAAGGGGAAACTATTTGCAGAGGGATTCTGAAACTCTGTGGTCAATGTAATAAATTACCAGAGGAATTAATAATGGATGGTGTGTCATGGTCAAATTTGTGGTTATGGCTTTAATTGTAATCAGAAATGGGAAAAAGGTACCTGTTCTAGTTAAACATACTTCACATTTTGTCAGGGAAGAGAAAAAGAAAATTCTGGGTTTGTGATGGAACTTAGAAGAATGAATACCTCATGGCCATTACTATTTGAGTCCCTCCTTACACGTCCTCTGATTTTTCTTCCAAATCTGCGAACAGAACTGGCTCTTAACATGTCTTCTTCTCTTGTTCTTCTGATTGGGATGGTTCCTTCAGGACATGACTCTCCAGACAAAGTCCATATCTGAAAATTCTCACTGAACCAACCCATTTGGTTTTGATGGATTTTAGGCCTCTCTGGAGGATCCTGGAAAAAAAGATCCAGTATTTTAGTCACAATCCATATCAGAATGACAGATTCTGAGAACCCATTCGAATAAATATAATTTCTATACCAATGGTTTCTGTCCTTTCAGAAGAGGATGATCAAAAGCTGGCTGCTGATGAGACACAACACAGTCTATTATATCTCCATCAGGACTCTGCAGAAAACCACACGAAAATAAGACGAAAAAATCAAAAGAAAAGAAAAAGGAGGGAAATTTACGGGTCAGAGAATTTGATGTACCTGAATTGTTTTAACATAAGGCTTGTTAATCTGCTGGAGACGAGTTCTTATGATGTTGAGTTTCAGAAGCTCTTTCTGGGGCTGAAAAGTCTGATTGAAAATCTGAGAACGGACAGGACAAGCCAGAGAAGCAACAAGGAGGAGGAAATGTACAAGAAGTGAAATGATTGGAGAGCTGAAACACAAGCTAAAATCCATGCTTGAGAAATTTCTTTCGTTTGTTTCTATTCAGAACCATGCGTGTGTCTGTTTGTTGGCATTGAGGTTGTCTTCTTCTTCCATGAAAAAACAAAACAAAACTTGAAGCTCCACTCCACAACACAGAAGAACCTCTATTCTAGGCACCTTAATTTAGTCTTCTTCACCATTTCCAAATCCTTGAAATCCCAGAACAACAACAAGAACGCTCGTGCTATTTTCTCTCACTCTCTCGAGTCTAGTGCTTGAAACTTGTAAACAATGGATATAGTATTACAGACAACTTGAACTCTTGGGTTTCAAGCTAATTAAGAATACACCGAAAAGAAAAAAAGGGCTGGGGTTTTCTTAAAGGTTTGGCCATGTGGGGTGGAATTATATATGCCAGAAAATCATTCTGACTTTTAAAATTTGTGAAGAATCAAGCGAGAGAGAGAAGGGTTTTGTGTTTCCAAACTGCAGTACAAAGACTGAAACTTTAGCTTTTTGTGTGTGGATATTAAAGGGCAAAATGGTCCATGTGATTTCCTGTTATTCTCTCTCTCTTTTTTTTTTTTAACTTTGGGTCTGAAGACAGAAGGGAATTAGAATTTTTTTTTTTTTAGCTTTAAAGTTCCTTCCTTTTCTCTCTTTCCCACTTCCCTAGATGTTCTATTTGTCAGCTGTTCCAATTTTATTTTCAATTCAATTTTATATATTTTTGTGTATATACCATGCCATCATGGACACATACTCATAATTTTTAACAAATAAAGCTAATCCACTTTCACCATGCATACACGAAACTTGGATAAGTTTTTTTGGCCTGCATTTCATTTAAATAATGAAATTTTCACTTTCAATTATAACTTTCAATTCATAATTCTTGATAAAAATAACATCACATGATAAGTTTACAGAGTTAATATTTATAAAATTAATTATTTAATACTGCTAGTCATAGGACGCAACTCTTCTTCTAATATTATTTGTTTTACATTTTCAAGATTTGAATCATCAGCCATGGTTTAGTTGATCCAATACTAAATTAATCTTATTAACGTAAGACGGCATGGTCCACACCATTCTTGTAATAGAATTTTTAAAATTTTTTATTAATAATTAAAATGAGAAGAGAAACATAAAATAAGTTCATTTGACAGGATAGTCATTTTAATAATTCTGGTGGGTGGGTGGATGGTGCAATTAATGTGAAAGAGTAAATAGGAAGAAATATTAGTTACAAAGTATATAAAATACATACACATTGCGTCTTTGTTAATATATCATCAATTATTATTATTATTATTTAAAAATTCACGGGCACATTATCTCAGTTGAACCGTGAAGTTTAGAAATCCCAAACCCCGCTTAGCTGGATGTTGAATTTTGATGACCTGTTGATGCAATTTCATAAATCTTTGATCACACGCTCAAATATTGTTTTTCAAATTCATATTATTAATAATCCTTATTGGATAATTTATCCTGCACGCCTCTTTAATTCTCTCTGCAGCAACTTAAAATTTGAACAGGTCCATATATATATGTTTGTGTGTGTGTTAATGTGACACTGACAGATTTTTATTTCAGTAAATTAATCACATTTCGCATAAATTTTCGTGTTTACATATTTATATGTGTGTGTGTATGCTGCATAATCATTTTATACTGGGAAAAGTTTGAATGCATGATAAAATCTATTGATTATTCAAGTCGTAAACTGAATATACGGAAATTAATTAAGTCTTTTTTTTTTGTAAACTAAGGGTTAATTAATTAAATTGAATCATAATAATATAGATAGGGTTGGGGTATCAGAGTTATATATGTAAAATTAATTGTGCATCTTTTTAGGCGTGTGTGTTAATGATGCCTACCACTTAGCGAGCAATCCCTTTAGAGCATAACTTGTGAATGTTTAAGAGAAAATCACTAACAGGTCCCACAGAAGGTAATTTATTACTCTGAGGTCCCACAAAATGTCAAAATCATTGACAGGTCCCAAGGGACCTCAAAGTAATATTTTCGTTTTGTAAAATGACATTACTGCCCCTCATATTCCAGATTCACATTTGCTCTGTCATTACGATTTACAACCTCAACAATGACTATTAACAACCTAATGAGAGGGCGTTAACAACCCTAGCAATATCCGTTAACAACTTACTTTATAGAATTATATAACCTCTACATAAGAGTAAATTATAACCAAATAATATAATACAACAACTTTAACACTAAAATGGGAAGCTTTTTGATATCATTAAGAATTTTAACTAGATCCAATAGGATTATAGTAATATTTTAATGCGAAGATCCATTTACAACCTCAATAGCGACTATTAACAACCGAATGAGAAGGCATTAACAACCTAAGCAGTATTCGTTAACAACTTACTTTATAGAATATATAACCTCCGCATAAGAGTAAATTATAACCAAATAGTATAATACAACAACTTTAATACTAAAATGGGAAGCTTTTTGATATCATTAAGAATTTTAACTAAACCCAATAGGATTATAGCAACATTTTAATGCGAAGATTCATTTACAACCTCAATGGTGAGTATTAATAACCTAAAGAGAACTGTTGACAATCTAGGCAGTATCTATTAACAATTGACTTTATAGGATAATATAACCTCTAACAACTATATAAGATTAACTTTAAGACTATTTAGTTATAGTTTAGTTAGTTATAGTTAGAAGTTATATTATCCGATAAAGTTAGTTATTAACAGACCCTGCTATGGTTGTTAACAATTCTCCTTAGGTTATTAATACTTACTGTTGAGGTTGTAAATGGATTTTCGCATTAAAATGTTGCTATAATCCTATTGGATTTGGTTAAAATTCTTAATGATATCAAAAGCTTCCCATTTTAGTGTTAAAGTTGTTGTATTATACTATTTGATTATAATTTACTCTTACGTGGAGGTTATATAATTCTATAAAGTAAGTTGTTAACGGATACTGCTTAGGTTGTTAATGTCTTCTCATTCGGTTGTTAATAATCGCTATTGAGGTTGTAAATGGATATTCGCATTAAAATATTACTATAATCCTATTGGATTTAGTTAAAATTCTTAATGATATCAAAAAACTTCCCATTTTAGTGTTAAGTTGTTGTATTATACTATTTGGTTATAATTTACTCTTATGCAGAGGTTATATAATTATATAAAGTAAGTTGTTAACGGCTACTGCTTAGGTTGTTAATGCCCTCTCATTCGGTTGTTAATAATCGCTGTTGAGATTGTAAATGGATATTCGCATTAAAATATTACTATAATCCTATTGGATCTAGTTAAAATTCTTAATGATATCAAAAAGCTTCCTATTTTAGTGTTAAAGTTGTTGTATTATATTATTTGGTTATAATTTACTCTTATGTAGAGGTTATATAATTCTATAAAGTAAGTTGTTAACGGATACTGCTAGGGTTGTTAACGCCCTCTCATTAGGTTGCTAATAGTCGTTGCTGAGGTTGTAAATCGTAATGACAGAGCAAATGTGAATCTGGAATATGAGGGACAATAATGTCATTTTACAAACGAAAATATTACTCTGAGGTCCCTTGGGACCTGTCAGTAATTTTGACATTTCATGGGACCTCAGAGTAATAAATTATCTTCTGTGGGACCTATTAGTGATTTTCCCAATGTTTAATCCCTTCTTCTCAGAAAAAGCGCTAATTAAATTAATTTCCGAGCCATTAAAGTTGGCAAAAAGAGCACATATAATCAGATAATCAATGTTCCGGCAACGAAAAAAAATCCAATAATCAACGGAATCTTAGTAAATTAATATACTATATACTTCGATTCTAATTATAAAACCTTATTCATAATTTATAAATAGGATCTTATAATTAAGAGCAGATATAGTATATAATACCACCACACAGCCACTCTCGTTGCTGTTAGTTGGCATAAATATAATTAATAAATTTATATAATCTGACCCATTAGTTGTAGGCCCTTATGCTTAAGTTAAAATACATATAGCACCTCGAAGTATTTTATCGGATATATTTAACATCCTAAAATATTTTTTAAGTGCATTCAACACTGTGAAATATTTTTGGTGCATCCAGTAACTCGTAGTATTTTTTTAGGTGATTCTAGTATCTAAAAATATTTTTTTGTGCATCCAGCATCAAGACAAAAAAAAAAATTTAGGGTGTTGGACACATCTAAAAAAATAATTCGAGATGTTGAATATATTTTAACCCTTTCTATTTTACACGTGTGCGTGATGCTGCTCTCTTCTCATCACCGAAACTAAATAGAGGTTAGCTTATTAAATTTATTTGAAAATAGAAAAATCCAACATATTAAAATTAATCAACTTCATTACTTAACACTTGTGATATGAATGAGTCGTATAATTAAAGGCAAAATACAAGATGGGATTCATAATTAACTAACACATGCACCTGACCTCAGCTCAACTCAAATTCTCATTCTAATATATACATGCATTTATATATATATATATATAAAGAAATCATAGCAATATTATTTAACACCAGTGATGTATTACAATTGCATGCATGGGATATATACACATACGTACACACACACATATAAAGGTACACTTTCCACAGGGACTGGAACTAACCAAACTGAAAAAATAGAATATTGTGGGAACCTAAAAATAAATCTCACCGAACAACCTATTAACCCTAACCCTAAAGCTGCGGATGCGAATCTCGGGATTTTTCTTCATTCATTCTTTATGTACAACATTTATACATTGTTTAAAATATGTTACACATGAATGAAGAAAAGTTACATTACACCCACTGAAAATAAGTTACAGATGAATTTTTAAACAGTTTTTTTTAAAATCTTTTTGGACGATAAATTTTAGAATGGAAATAATTTTCAGGAAATTTTCCTTTTTATAAGGTACATATGGTGGTCTTTAAGGGGAAAAAGTGGAATAATGTGATAATTTGAAGGTCAGCAAAATGGGCCATCAGTTCACTCATTACTTTATGCCCATAACCCTTTAATTTGACCGAAATCAGCAGTCAAAGCGTCCTTTCAACCCATACTTTGACTCTTCTTATTGGCTCATGCATGCCTCAACCTAACAAACTCATTATATATATATATATATATATATGTAGTAATACTGATTATGATTTGATTCCTCTCCCTTTCTGGCGAAATTTGTCAAAAATTTAAAATACATTTTGCAATTCTCTATTTGAAATTAACTGCAACAAATCATCTGATCCTCCCTTTAATATTCACGAACTCGGCCGAATATTTTTTGCTTATATATATATATATATATATATATATATATTATTCAAAAGAACTACAATTTACAAGGAAAGAAAAGAAAGGTAGGCCTTAGGACGAACTTTTCAGAGGTTCAAATCCTATAAACCTCGAAATAGGAGAGTGACAAATAAAGTAAAAAAGATGCATAAAACCACTTGATCAATCCCACATCTCCCCACACAATGTGTTTTATATATATATATAAAGAAACTTTTAAAGAGTTTGTTTCTGTCCTTTTAATAATAAGACCCGTTTTAAATCGTCTGGTGCATTATTATTATTATTATTTTTTATAGAAGTACCTCAATTAATTACTCAAATGAAAATGGTAGAGGTTACATTGCTATAGGCGTGTAGTAATTAGAAGTGTTCCCTTAAACTTCTTAATTGCCGTAGTCAGCTCCTTCATGCAGGATATGGTGGGGTTTCAATCAAACCCTAAACATGAACCTCAGGTCTTCAACTTCTGCGTAATTTTCTGATGCTTCTCATACTAAATAATAATGACCTCATATTATACTACTGTGCGTGTGTGTATTAGTGAATATGCATTCTATTATTCCATTCCATTCCCTCTCTTCATCACTTACCCAGAGATTATTATTATTATTATATAAAGCGTCAAGGCATCATAAAATATCGCATCAAGGCATCAAACTTTAGAATTGCATCTGTTTTTTTTTTTATATAAAAAAGTGGGGATATGAGTAAAGTGGCGTCATAAAAAGAAGAGAAAAGAATCATGAGAAGGAATAATTAATCATGGCGCAGTAGCATATATAGGTTTAAATCATCATGAACTTACAACAAGAGTACCCTTTCTCTAATTAATGTTATTAATAATTTATTTTAAATATTGAATCAATGGTTGGTTCACGAGACATATAATATATTAACACCTATTTAAATTTGTGAACATCAAGTGCTAACATTATCACCAACACATCAAAAGATATATCCATTGGATAGAATACGTATATGCATAGATATATTTAACATGCAAATATCGCATGTTACGGTTCAGAAACAAGTGAAAAATTAATTTAAAAATTGACTCAGAAATCAAACTTCAAGTTCTTGAGAAAAGGCCAAATATAGATATGCAATACATAACACTGAGTATATCAGCAGATTGCGGGATTTACATAACATCTATTTTCAACAATAACTAACAGAGAATGAAGTACTATATATAATATAACACTATAAGATAAAAAATTGAAATATCAACTTAAAAGTTAAAGGTGCCGGCTCCTGCGGAGTTATTATTATGATTATATATTGGGAAAAGGCCTGCAAGAATGGGACAGAGATGCAAAGCAATGATACTGTCTAAAGAGTTCGAAGGAGCACGACGACCTAAAAACTTGCCAACTTCAAAACGGAATTAACAAAACAGAAGGGGGTCAAAAAAAAAAAAAAACCCCTGACAACCTCATAGGCTCGAAAGAGCGTGTGTTCGTATATATGAGCCATAATTTCAGAGTGCAGCAACATGTCGGAGAACAGATTCATTATTAATGTCATTTCGATCTGTCTGCAAATTAATTCAATGTTTCATGCTAATAGCATCATCATCTTCTTCTTTTGTATGCGGGCCACACCTCTCTCTGATGCATCATCGTCGTCTCCGTCATCATGATGCTGCTTCAGCACTGTGCATAATTTGAACGGTTAGGTTTAGGATTGACGTGAATGATGATTAATCATGCACGTTCTTCTTCCATCATTACTCATCTGCATATATCAACGTGTTCTCAGGCTGCTCCTTCTATAAAACTAAAGCCGTACGATCTCTTGCTTTCTGCACATCAACACATTCAGATCGTCGGGATACATACAAATATTCACTTTCTCTTTTATATATATATATATATGTATATTTTTTGCCAGCAAAAATAAATAAATAAGAGAAGGTGAATATTTGTGTGTATATATGTAACAAAAATAAACTTATTATTTCACGAAGGAAATGCAATTAAAACCGATTGAGCTAAATTGATGTAATTATTAACTTGTTATTATGGCATTCCGAGCTAATTTGTTGTCACTGGGAAGACCGCAATTTAAGAGCCCTAACAATGTTTATGGATTTTCTCCAAAGTTTAATTCCGAGGCCCATTGTTGAACAGCGGGCCATGAAAATGGGTCCATAAACATTTATGCAAATGGGCCTTCATTTTCTAGAATATGCTCTTGATCCGACCCGAATTTTCCCGAAATATCGTATTCGGAAAAGGGGGCAATTGGGAATTCTTTTGTTTAATGCAATCCAGATTTTTTTTTTTATGTTCACAAAAGCTCATATGATATATTGAGAGAGAGAGATAAAAGATATATATCTAATCTTTAATATAGGAGCTAAATAACTAAGTTGCTAACATTAAAGAAATTAGTTAAGTTAGTTATTTATCATAAATAGACGTTATTTATCAATTATATGCATTAAATATTATAGACATTGAGAGAGAGATAAAAGAAATACCATCTCCAATCTTTAATATAATATAGGAGCTAAATAACTAAGTTGCTAATATTAAAGAAATTAGTTATTTATCATAAATAGACGTTATTTATTAATTATGTGCATTAAAATTATTTTTTCATAAATACTTCTTAACATGTATAATCACCATAAAAATCACTTAGAGACAAAATGAATAAATATTATAGACAAAATAGATTGGAATCTTATATTTAGATTCAAATTGAATTTTGAACCAGTTCTTATATTAAAGACGGTACTAATTAAGTATGGAGATGAAATATAGATTCTAATTTTCTTTGGTCAAGCTAGGAGAAAAGTAGAAATAAAGAATGAGAATAACAAGGGATCCACGCACACTGACAGCTATGGTGGACGCTGCCACTATCTTTGATCTCTATGTCTTCCCTTGTTAACTGGTACGAGGTTGAAAGATGATAAGTAGGTGTTTGAAGAAATCGAAAGCTGCGAGTGTGGAAGCACTGAAAGAAGCAGCATTGGCATTAAAGTTGCGGAGCAATTCTCAGGAATATCACCCCTTGTCGTTTTCTTAGTTTGTGGAGCATTTGGATATTACTATGTAAAGTTTTGTCAGCTTTTCTTGAAAATTTATAATGCTGAAGGGTTTTAATCCATATTAATACAGTTTACAATGCAAATGAGATATTTTAGGAACACTAACCATATTAATTACAAATGACTAATGTAACTGAGATTGTTAACAGAGTTTAAAATTAATAAATCCCAAATATAAAAATATATTATTTGAGAATCCAATATTATTAAGACTTATTAAATTGTTGCTACCAAATTTGATTTAGAATTTAGTAATTTTAAACTTTTTTTGTGTGGGATTCTCTCAATTCTTAATATCTTCAAATTAGTTATTCAATTCTTACATATCTTGTTTGATTTTGGTTTTAGATTGATTTCATCTCAATTGTATTTTAGTAACTTTTAAGCTCTTATTTCTCACAATAATATGATATTTCTAGCCAAAAAAATCATATGTGGAGTATGATCTTTATAAGATTCCAAAGCACTTAGGAAATGTGGAATAAATTAGTTGTATTGCCATATATTGGTTATTTGACCCGTCCAAATTCTTTTTGTCTCCTTCCTGAGAAGATAATGGAAGAAACTTTCACAATTGGGCATGA
Source organism: Neltuma alba (assembly GCF_004799145.2). NCBI lineage: Eukaryota > Viridiplantae > Streptophyta > Magnoliopsida > Fabales > Fabaceae > Neltuma > Neltuma alba. Next base: position 111,864 of record NW_021636150.1, on the reverse strand, counting down.
TCTCGCCGGTGATCCATCAAGATACTGGCCCCTTTAATATTTCGTGTCCTTTTTAATTTTTGTTTGTACGATGTTAACTGATTCAGGTATAATCTCCTGGGCCTATTTCTGAAACAGGAAAACATCTGTGGTTGTGGCACCTTAAATAACAAGAAGTGGGAGACAGCAAAATCATGGTGCGACGGGCATCAAATCACTTCGAACTATAGAATTCTGAAAGAGTCCTATCCCCCACTCATTGTGATTCTGCAGAGAATCAAATGGCCTAATTCCGTTTTGCCACCTGTCAATATCATCATTTTTTTAAAATATTAGCATCATAGGCATGTTATTATCTGAATTTAAATACTCCCTTCGGTTCTTAATATAAGATCTTGTTTAACTTTTATTTTGATCCTAAATATAAAACCCTAATCCACTTTATTTGTCATATTTATGTATTTTTTCTCAAAGTAATCTTTTTAACAATGATAATTCTAGCCAATACACTTGATTAGTAAAGATATTTTAAGAAAGATAACACATATTTGTTACAAATAACTAACTTAACTTATTTCCTTAATCTCTTCAAATTAGTTAACTAGCTCTTATAATTAGGACCGGAGGTAGTATTTTATGTTTCGTAGGTGGTTTATTTATTTATTTATTTATTTCCTTAATGACAATATTATTAATAAATTGAAGACCCCTATTACATGTTACAACAATATCACTATCTGTGTGTATTTAAATTCAAGGCTTGAAGCAAGAGAGGATAGTGTGAGAGACAAGGTAAGGGGAAGATGGAAAGATCATTCATATGCTTGCTCTGCTATTTATGCATGGCACTGTGTAACTTGAGTGGCAAGACCAAACTTGCGAGTGCCATCGAAGGGCCAAGGTACAAAGTTGTACGCTCTGAATCAGACTTCGAGGTCAGACTTTATGATGAATCCTCATGGATGTCAGCTTCTGTACGAGGATCTTCCTTCAATCTGTCCACTGCAAGCGGTTTTCACAGGTTCTCTTTCTTCCCATTCTGTTTGGTGACAGACTCAATGTTCTGTTTTTCACAATTATAATACTAGTTTCGATTCTTAATATAAAATCCAGTTGATTAACTTGAAGAAATTAAAAAAATTACTAAATTACTTTAAACTATGTATATTTATTTTTTCACTTATAAATTAAGGTATAATCTAATAATTCATATCAGTATTTTAGAAAGATAATGTAACATATGTTATAATTAATTAATTAATTAAACAACTTTCTTAATTTTTTTAAATTAATCAATTGAGTTTTATATTAGGGATTAGTAAGCTGCTCTAATTATAATATTCTGTTTATTGACTGTGGGCCAGGATTTATCAATATATTCATGGGGCGAATCTGAATTCCTCCCATCTTTCCTTCACTGCTCCGGTCTTAACAAGCACTGTCTCATCATCATCCAGTGGGAATGCTGACTATACAGTGAGGTTTTATATATCACCAAAATATAAAGGAAATCCTCCACAGCCAAACCCAGAACTGAAATTGCATTTAGACAAGTGGAACTCTCATTGCGTGGCAGTGAGAAAGTTCAGTGGGTTTGCCGGAGACAATAACATTGATGAAGAAGTTAAAGCCCTTGTGAGCAGCATCAACAAACGCTGGCCACCTGAGAATTCAGCAGCAATACAGGACAAAGGTTCTTATTCCATTGCCCAGTACAATGGTTCCGATACAGCTTCTGGCAGATTAAACGAAGCTTGGATTAATATCTCAGGAGCCATTGTCGGCGGTTGTCCACCTTCTCAGTAATGTGTCATTGTTATTACAAGAGTGTCTGGCCTCCGTGTGCAGTATCGTGTGTGATTTCAATAATGTTCCTAGGATTAAAATGGCTCATTAATAATTTGGGGTGCTAAAAGTGATGGAGTTTTGGGGCATGTTGGTGAAATTCTGGACTAAAGCACAACCTTCAAACTTCCATCATGTATCTTTATGCTTCGCTAGCATCATATTATCATTATTGCGTATCTAGTTTGCTACTTACTGCTTGATGAATAACAGAAAATTACAAGGGAATGTTAGATAAACAAGGTGCTCCGATTATAATTACGATTATATGATCGCAAAACTGATCAGGAATTTACAGAGAAGAAAGGAGATTTTAAAGAGCGGGTTTTTTTTGGGGGGGGGGTTAATTCGGATAGTCATGCAAAAGCTAAAACTTAATTCATGAAACCCTCAAAAGATGGCGGTACAAATTTTCATTTTATATACTAGCAGAAGGTGACTAGAATAAATAAACTCAACAGATGCATTCACATTATCACACAGACTGTAATAAGAAAAAAGAGAATCTATTTAAATTTTCTACATCAGCATAAATAAATGAATACAAAAAAAAAATCATTGAATAATAAACCGAATAGAACTTTCATATTCACATGATTACAAGTCGCAAGCGTGCATTATTTTATCACATCAATACCAGTCACGTCGAATATGCAGCTACGAGGGAAATTTGACCCGCAAGTTCAAAGTTCAAACTCTGAAAGTTCCCACCTTCGAAACTCCGAACTGGGTCGATCATAGTTGGAGTAGGTGTGGGTTTAGAGGCTTACATTTGTGGTCTGGTTTGGACAACATAGATTTTTCCATCCCTGATCGCACCTTCAATGTCCTGAGGAGAGCCATATAATTGTTCAATAGCACTTCCTGCACGAGCAATGCCGGACAGTATTGACTTGCGAAAACCATTGTCAACTATGAGTGGATCAGAGGAGTAATCAAGCACTACTTTCTCTTCCTCATCCATTGGCACACTGTCGCAGGAAATTTCAATTAATATATTTCAATGGGCATAAAGAAATGTAAGAACAAATGATTTATTCACCAGACAAAATGAGCCCTCCGTGGCAATGCATAAATTACAGACAAAGTGAATTTAGACAACAATTTTTGGTGCCATAAATAGATACAAGACTCGTTATTAGTAAGGCCCAGATCTTTCGTGACACTCTGGGCATCTATAACTTGGAAGATGCTCGTTTTGCAAGAGATACGAGTAAGTTTACCTGTCATAAAGGCCTGCGCCGGCATAACCTTCTAGATCTTCACCATTGGAGTCAGATCGGAAAATAATTGAGCGCTTTATATAAAGGCCAACAGGTTTGCTAGGATAACCCAAGACCTGAAGAAGCTCAAAGGGCCAAACCCATTAGCAGAAAAATGGAGAACTCATGGAATAGATACAGTCTGCTAGTAAGAGCAATTTCATGCGTCTGCTATCAAGTCATTATGTTCACTCACAGATGATTAACGGTACACAGTATAGTGAAAGATTTTACCAATTCAGTCACCAAGAAGAAGAAGAGGATTTTATATGTAGTTACCTGAGGGGAGTTCAGGTCATGTTTTTTGCATATAAAGCTTAAAGCACGACCAGGGTAAGCTCCAACCAAAGTTTCCCCAAGTCCCTTTACCACCTATGTCAAAAGAAAGCATAGCAGTCAATGAACGTCTAGGCTTTCTTTCGCTCTCTCTGTATATAAACAAAAGCCATGCATCCATTGACAATGATACCTCAGCATATATTTCCGATGAGTCTCCTGTTGATGGATTAGTTGTGTGGACGACAAAAGCATAGTCAGCGTTAATAACTTCTTGGATAAGGACAGCCATGGAAAGATAATCATGGTCCAGTTTCACTTTTCTTGTGCTAAAGTATGCTCTTTCATTCCACTTTGAACCCCAAACCTTTTGCAAATTCATATAATACACTCAATGACATTGACAAAGAAGATGAATTTTATGAAAAATCTGAACAATAAAATAAAATTTTACAGAGTACTGAAGATTTCAAATTATAATTTGAAGCAAGGTACATAAACCATACATCTCAAACGGGGCTATTTTTCTAGACCTGTCAATTTTAATCATATATTGATAGAACGTCCAAGCACTAATATAGACGTCAAAAACCAGCATGAAAATCATAGAAAAGCATGGAAGGTCCATAAGAAGAAGTCTTATGGAACAGTCACTGGGAAAAATTAGTCAAGACTGAATCTGGTATACAACTTAATAGCAAGTAGCAACAGAAACAAATGCTCTGAAACTCAATCAGTTTAAGTTTTTACATTTTTGAAAACCTATTTCATATGTAGGGACTGGACTAAAGACTCTTGAGCTTGTTACTGCTTGTGGGCAAGCCAATAAGTAATTAATTATGTGAAAATACACACTTAACCAAGGAAAAGCAAATTTAGTTCGGGACAAAAGCATCTAAAACAACATAAGAATGTCAGTGTGAAAAAATTTCTGTAGGTGATGCCAAAATATACAACAGGAAACTCTTTCCATAGGAGATGACAACTGGCATCAAATTCTATGTTGTGCATTGTAATTTACACAGAGAGTATTACCTTTTTTATAGCCTTCCATGCCTGCCCCCATCGTTTTTCACCTTCATCACCAGGCCAAGGCATTCCAGAACTTTTCATCTTAGTCCTTAGCTCCTCTACCTGAAAATAAGGCAACCGCTTCCTCATCTATAGGATTCTAGTTTCTACATCATTTTAGATAGAGCCGCTTTTATATTCCATTGAAGATAGCAGCAAAAATTTATTGCGTCATGTGAGAGAGTAAGGTGAGGGCTACCTTTTCTTTGAACAAAAGAAAATGTCGAAAGCATGCATGATTTGAAATATAATTATTTGGACCAGTTAGTTCTGGGATGTTGGTCCTCTAGATTTGGCGTCTTTGAATTTCTATGGACTTAGTTAAAAAGAGAAGAAAGAAAAATTCTCACAAACAAAACAACAAAAAGGAACTTATCACAACTTCATCAAAATTTCAGCAGTGAAATTTAGAGGACCCAATCTCGTTGGTTCTAACCTAAGATAACTTCTTCCTCAGTTCCATTATAACCATCCCAGGAAGGGAGAACTTTGGGGGCATCACCGATAAGAGAATATGTTAAAGATCAAAAGCAACTCTAAAGTGGAAAAAAATTCAATGCAGCTGCATAAGAATCAAAAGGAAGAAATGTGTCACTTTGTATTAACCTTAACCCAACCGCTAGAAAGACATACCAACTGGGATGGAGCATTCAACTGTAATACTGCCTCGCGAATTTCCCTGAGGGCACTGAACTCTCCCTTATCTAACTTCTTTTTCAGACTTTTAACCTTCTCAGCCACTATCTGTAACATTCAAATAAGAAATTCCACCATAAGACAAGAAAGACTTGCATGATTGAAACTTTTCAATAGATACATATACCACCTTCGATCCTAAATATAAAATCTATTTTGTAGTGTAAATTGCACTATAAACTAGATCTTATATTTAGGACTGGAGGTAGTTTGACATAAACATAATGCATGCGTTATTTTAATATTCCTTGACTATTGATCAAGACTTGGTAGTATAGGGTGCGTATGTCCCATATTGAGTAATATGGGATGCTCAATGGAGTATTTAAATGGGTTGATTTTCCCACCTCAATAGCTAGTTTTTGTGGGAGAGTTCTTTATCTCACTTAGGTAACCATCAATTAATATTAGAGCTTGATTGGTCATGATTACAAAGAGAGTTGCCTATAGAGGGTAGTGACTACTGAAGGGTTTTGACAGATAAGACAGTCAAGTACAATGGCACTGAGTGATTTGTCATATAGTGTAGTTGCTAGGATGTGAGTCTCACATTGAATAGTATAGGATGCTCAATGGGTAATTTAAGTAGGTTAGTTCTCCCACCTCAATAGTTAGATCTTAGAGGAAAAGAAAAAGATAACAAATAGACATGCAAATGCAGGACAACAGGGCTATGATGTATAACCTTATTTGATTTATCAGAAAGAACGTGTTCAAATACTCCAAATGGTATCGCAACTGAAGTGGGGATTCCAATCCAAGAGGGTACTTTTCCTTTTAAATAGGAGATATTACGTGACTTTGCTCCAACCTGGAAAAACATAGATAAGTTATGTCATGGGGAAGACACAAAATAAAAAGAATTCGTATTCTCCAATATCTAGATTCTTGCATTTGACAAAACTCAAAAATGATATAGTCAAAATAAACTAAAACTCCTCAACATAATGCTGCTTTTGACACATCTTACCAACTCATTTGTGAATTCATCAGAGACTATGGCAAATCTACCACGAAACTGCTTTCTGGTCAAAGTTATAGGAGACAGAGAGATAACTCCCTTCTTCTTAGTTGAGTTGGAATCATTTTCCTCTTCCTCTTTGACCTCACTGAGAGAATTTGCCAAACAGTATGCAAATTGGTCAAAAGGGGGAAAAAAAAAAATGAAATCCAGCAATTTAGGTCATTCAGCTAGAGAGAGAAGAAACATTTTGAGAAGGTCATTTCATATCAGTACAAATGATCTAGAGGTCTTCAAAGTAATACTGAGATGTTACCTATAAATCACATCAGCAGATGTAGGTTTTACATGCAAAAACTTTCCTTTACATGCTTGGAGGCTAGCCAAGATATTGGGATCAAAGCATGTGGCAAAACAGACCTGGAAAACTTGAAAAATTGGATGTCAGTATTTTATATATGTCAATGTAGATAAACGTCTTATCAGCCATCTTCATCTTTTGCATGTCAGGAAGAACATATCGACACTATCATTTTGCATATAATAAATGCACTGTTTTACATTAATGAAACTTGCTTTGCACTTTATTTAAAATACATTTTTGAAGCATATGAAAATATCATATACAAGGTAACACAGAAATGTAAGGAATATGGGAGAAATGAATGAATAAATAGTGAAGGGGCCCAAAAATAGGAGAAAGAATGTATCCCAAACATGTACTTTTATTGAAAATAATATCATATTTGATCAGGGGCATATATAATAGCAGATTTTAGGAGATCATTTTTCCACATCACTTGCTCTTATGGCCCCTGAAAGTGTATAAATGTATGGTTCATATGTATAAAATGACACCAAGGAATAAAAATTTGCTTCTCTGTTCAAAACAACAACTTTTATTTACCACAGTAAGAAAAAAAAGTACTAAATATTAGACCGGTCATCAAATCGATCAGAATAGTGATTCAACAGTCAATGCCGTGGTTGAATTGAGATCAACCCAATCATGATTAAAATAACATAATTTAATTAAAATATACAAAGATATTTATGTATAACCCTGAAAAGAATATTATTTAAAAAAGGCCACATATAAACCAACAAAACAGAGTTATTAAAGCACAAATCTGATATTGCTATTTTTTCTTTTAACACGACGACATTGTTTCAAGCTCAACAAACGTAGAAAAACAATATAAAATACAACCCAGTTGATCTGTCCTAGTTTACAGATTCACTGGTCTGACCAACTGACCTTGATTGGGATCTAATACCGTGTCAAAAAAAAAAAAAGAAAGAAAGAAAGAATGAACTAACAATATTATGGTGCAAACAAAAATCCCCAAAAAAGTTGTAATAGAGGGAGCGGGAAGGGGAATTACGGAAGATGAAAGACTACTACCAGGAGTAGGAAATCCGATGATATTAGAATGAATTTATATTATCTTTATTTTAAATTATTGGGATTCATAATCTTTAAAAAATTTAGTTTGGATTAGGATTCATAGGGTTTATCCTATTATTGTATCTTATCTAGGGTGACTTTATATTTTATTATTTATCTTTATCTCATCTTTTAAGATTTACTAGATTTAGATTAGATCTGTTATTTCGAAAAATTGCACCCAGGGCTCCATAGATAGTCCTAAACTCTCATTGATTGTTATGCTTGATTGATGATTTGAATAAAAGATTTGATTGCTTGAGTTTTCAGTTTTCATTCTCCCTCGTGCGCCCCCCTCCCCCCTTTCTTGTTTCACATCAGGAACACTATCAAGGAAGACAAAATAACCGGTAGCCTGCTTGGCCAAATTGTGAAGAATAAATCTACTTATTTTGTAAGAAGAGGAATTTTTTTAAAACAAATTTGCTGTTTCCCAAGACACAACTGCTTTTATATGACAACAGGATCTACTTTTATGCTATGAGAGAGAAGTAGGAAATTGCAGTCGCAGTTTCCCCACTACGTAGACTTTTAAATAATATAACCTACCATCAAAAAGCCCTATACCAGGTCGGAATGTATCAATATAGTTTTAATATTTTTATTTAATATGTAGCCGATGAAGTATGCCAGTTTTCTGTTTGAACACTCACTGCTCATAAGATATAACAGCATCATCATTCAATAATTGCCTCAACGCGATGGAAAAGGACCAGAGTTCTAGGTTGTCATACCTTGCTATTTCTCGCTCGCACAGAAACATGAGATAGGACATCCGGCATATCAGGTGTCAGTACAGCAACTGTGCCATCTGGTATTTCTTCCTCTCCTTTCACACTCTTTGCAACCAAAATTGTAGGGCGCTCATACGATTTGTTTTGAACAGCAAGCAACTCGTCCACAACATCAACATATCCAGTGGCTTCAACTGGGCTAATAACTTGCCAGCTGTCCCAGGCCAGCCAGAGTTATGTTAGAATATATCATATCAACTGCATAATGCTGTAAGAGTCTAGCGTGTCAACTTGCAGAAACTGAAGAGAGAGGATAAACCTCAAGTGATAGGCTTACACTATATTAAAATTATAGCGAATGGAAGACTATATAGTATGTAGAGAGAAGGAGAGAGAGAGAGGAGAAGAAAGAACTAGCTATGTGACAGAAGAAAAAGGAGTGAAAAAAAAAGTTGGGGAGAGAGAGGCTAGGAGAACTTAATTCTCATTCATCATGCCTCAGAGACCTGAGCTGCAGCTTATACAGGTTAGTTAGGAATAACTAACTAACCTCAAGTGAACACCTTGGAATAAGCTAACAACAGAAACCTGATAAACCTATCATAACCCACAACCAGCAACTTTGCATTACCATTCAACAATAATTACATGCTCTCTTCCCCTCTATTTATACTTCACGGATCTATTCAGGTTAGCGAACTCTCTTAACCACTATAGCTAACTACCTTCCTCATTCTGTTTCTTCTTATATTAAGACCTACTAGTGGTTATTACCATCTCTTTACTAATTTCCACAAGTATCATTACACAATAGTTAAAATGAAAACATGGGACCAAAGATCATACAGCCTAGCCCACTATTTGGACTTACTTTACCATCAAAGATTTGTGTTTAAACAAATATTATCAATTCACCTTCCAAGATTAGCTGTTTTTCGGAGGATTGGATCCAGTCGATTAAGAAGTGAAGACAAAGTAGCGGCAGACCCGGCACGGATAATTTCTTCAGTGAAGATTTCCACCTACAAGACGAGATTTTCAGGAGAGTGACAAGGCAGAAAATTAAATAACAGAAGTCATATCAAACAAGGACGTACAGCCCATCTGTCCACCCCAAGCAGTGATCCAAGGTATTCTGCTGATGGTTGCAAAATTTTCTGGTACCACTCAGCCTTGTGTGCAAGTGCTAGTCTTGTTCTGTCAAGGACCGATTTTGCATACGGTGCCCAATGAGTATCCTTACTCTTGTACATACTTAAGGCAACATTCCAACCCTTCAAGAGCAATGAAATGTATATCAAATCATGGTGAATATTCTTCAACTAGATTCTTGACTAAAATCGCATCAACATAATATCTTAGATATAATTTAAGTATCACCAGACTTTTTCCCCCAGAACTATTATCAATACAACAACACGGTATGTGATTTTCAAGGGCCTTCATTGTCAGGTCTGGACTATTTAGTAAAGCAATATAAATTTCTTGTTAGGTAATTCCGTCAGGTCTACTGTCTACTTACAAAGGAGCCACATTGTTGGCTATTTCAATAATCATTTCAAACCTAACACTCATACTGCTGAGTGAAATAGTTTATGAAAAAAGTCTGAAATTATCTCGTCTATATTGAGGCAGTATTTATATTTTATAGATACTAGTGGGACTACTCTGGGGTCAAATTAGAATCAGTCGAATAATAAAATAACCAAAAAAGAAATCACTAAAATAATTTCATTATTTACAATTCTATAGACAAAAGAAAATTATTTACAAAGTGGGTTTGACCCTCCCCAAACCTCTCCCATGGTGGGATCTTCTTGCACCGGCTGTCCCTTTGTTTACAATTCTAAGCAACAATTTAGCATGATTTCTAGAACAACTCCTCACAAGAAAGCCTTTTGGGCTTAAAGTGTGGCCAAAGTACTTGTTCGCCATAACTTGGGCCGGTAGTGAGTTCATAGGGTCTTTAAAACAAGATATCATAACCTATAATTCAGCATGAATTAGCAAGGAATCTTAACTCGAAACCCAGGTATCAAGTTTATAGGTTAATCCACTCATACGGTCCTCACTTAGTCCATTCATTATCAATGTTGGGCTTCCAGTCAATCTTAAATCCTCCCCCTTCACCATCATCATATTCTTTCTTGTTAAATCATTGGCTTTAGTAAATATGTAAGCTATTATTTCAACTTAAAAGCTTAAAACTGTCAAGTGAAGGGTCATGAATAAGGCATAATTACACAACCCTATGCTTTATTATGAAAATCTACAGTATTTTCCCCTAGAACGAAAACACACCCTACAAAAACTACAGCATCTTCTCATCCTGCATTACAAAGGATATGACAGCGATTGTTTGAAAAAACCTTAAAGTCATACCACAGTAAGAATATATTCTCTATGAACCAACAAACTCTTAGTGACTTCATCATTGGCATTTAAGCTCACTTTTTACTTTAAAAGTGTAAAATAACTAGGCAGCACAAAATTCTTTCTTTATATTTAGATGACGCAGCTAATAATCGAGAAACGAAAATGGGCATAGATTTACAAGATCACTATACCTTCAAGCAGTAGACAAGATCTTCATTATCATCTGATGAAAGTGCAACATTTTCAAGGGCCATGCAGATGAAGTACATTATTTTCTGCAGAAACCATAAATCAGCTTGTCAGATTTAATATCTTCAAATCTTATCGCTGTAATAAAATAATGAAAAATTGACAAAGTACAGCATAGATAAACCATGGAAGATAATTTACATACTATCAGAAGCACAGGACAAGATTTACCTCTGGTCCAGCATTATTTAATTCCTCATATCCCCTTTCCATTGCAGTTCTAACAGTAGAATCTAGGGCCATATCCAAAAATAAAAGGTCTTTCAAACGATCCTGGGGCATAGAGAGCAATGGACGTAGTTCTTGGCGAGCCTCAAGCAAACCCTGTTGCAAAACATGTATATCAGTACAGGAAAGGCTACTGAATAAATGCATCAATGAATTATTATTGAGTGCATTAAAGCAGCATAAACCTCAAGAAGTGGTTCAACTTCCTTAATCTCAATGTTGTCCCTAACAAACTGGAGTAATTCCTGCTTAAGAGATACAATATACTCATTTTTATGATTCAGAAGACACAATAACATCATAAAAAACTCCCAGAAAAAAGTTGAATAACATTACTGGAAAACCAGATGGCAAACCAGGTACTGGATTTATCTGCACGCCAACCATGAAGCCTTGACCCTAAGGATAACGGAATAGAAAATTAGAAAGAAAAAAAAAAACAAAGAAATGTAAGAATCTAAAGGATTTATCATATCTTACAACACTATAATTCCTTGGGCAACAGAAGAAGCTACTTTTCTTACCTCAGCCTTATATCCCGTACAATATGAAATAGCAGACTCAAGATCAGCACCTGAATGAACGGCCTGTATAAAATACAACAAATATTATAAATGAGCAGAATATAATCTGTATGGTGAATTAAATCTAGGCGGCACAGAGCTGGAAAAATTATCTTTGACAACACCACCAATACGGGTGTGTGAAAGATGCAACAAATATTCAAATAAATTGTAGCAGGAGCAATTGCACAATAGAACGTAAAACAATATATTACTGACCCCCCCAACCCCCAAGGGCTTTTTATTAATTAAAAGAATCCTTATCTGAAACCAAATGAGCACCAAATTGTTGGCTCTCTTTTGCTATCAGGCTTACATAAAGCCATCTGCAACATTTTATCTTATGATCATATCTCACTGATATATGGGCACATAGTTAACAGCACAGCAGGTACACAAGAAAAAAAAATTATTGAATAGAAGCCAAGAGCTTTCTCAACTAATGCCTTTTACCTATGGAGAAAGGTAAATAGAACACATAATTACTAAGATATATGAGGTTAACCTTCAAAGTCCTCAAGTAGTTTCCTAGATCACGCAAAAGGCCCTCCTTCTGATCTCTTCGGAAATTCGGCTCAGAATGGATAGCACGGTCATAGCTCAAAAGACGATCTTTTGTTATTCCATTGGCGTTCAATGTTTTCCAGTAAACACCAATGTCAAAGTCACTACTTATATAATCAATCAGCGCCTGGAGAACTTAGCAGAAAGTCAAACACGAGGCTATTGAAGAAAACCATATGGAAATCCATAATTAAAGATTAAAACATATCACCTGACAGATTACAACATCATCAGGACTAGTATTGTTGTGCAACTTCTGGTGCCACTCCTCCATCATTCCACCTTTGCAATGATTATTTCTCTGCAAATCATATAAGATTTTTCAATGTGACTAAAGAAAATGCTCAGACACCAAGGAAAATCAAATAAGAAATCACACCACCTGGATAACAAGAATCTCATCCCGAATCCGCTGGCCTACATCACCTTCACCTCCACGACCAACTGTAGACAAGATCATTCTTACAAGTTCCCTATACTGTGGATAACTTGTATACACTTTCTGAAGTGAATCTGTAAGCCTATCCTGAGCTTTACTGATCTCACTGTTCCAATGGTTACATAGAATCAAAACTTGTGATCAGCAGATGGTCAGGTGTGAACAGAAAGACATTAACAAAGAACATATAGCAAATGAATAGCTTGTTCCAAGAGACAATGATAAAAAACCAAATTCAAAGATGAAGATGATTCACAATTGCAATTATATGGAGAAAAACCAATTGCCTACCGTGGCTTCACATTGTAATTTTTGTTCCATATGAGCTGTCTCGTTGCCATGAACCGCATCCACACCAACATACCTGCAAGACCCAATTGACCAGCATCCTTTGCTTGATCTACAAGATCTGCTGCAATGTTGAATCTGCCAAAAGGTTTGAGTGGTTTAATCAGATCCCACCAAACAGAATTACCAAAAGAACCAAATTGGCGAGCATTTATGATATTATTGAAGAACAGTTATTTTCAACTTCCACATGACAGATTAATTAGAGGCAAATAACAAGGCATCAAGAAATCCTCATGTATGTGATACTTTTTTCAACCAGACAGATCCAGGGTGGCAATAAAGGCAAGCCAGGAAAAAAAAGGCATGTTAAATGTAACAGAAAACTGAAGGCAGTTGAATTAAGTCTTGCGACAGATTGAAGCATGCAATACAAACAGACAACAAAACGCATGGGACACTTCAACATCCCTTGCTTTGTCTCTAGAACTGGACGAAAAATCAGACCATAGGTGTTCAAGGCCGGACTTGCCCATCTGCATTGAAGGAACTTGAGTTGGGCAAAAACACATGTTTTTTAGGGTTGGGTCATCCCATTTTTTAGGGTTGGTAGGGGGGATGGCCCTGCCCTGCACAATCATGCTATATTCAGAAAATATAGTAAACGATATGAAGATTTGAATCTTTTCTTTCAGAAGCAAAATATAACTACACAAAGACTTATATGAAAATTCTATTGCCTAGGAGCCCATTTCATGATTTCTACCAAAATTTTTTCATAGAAAAAAGAGCTTAAACAGCCTGGTCTGCTGCTAAATCAGCATAGGCCAAGCCGTGGGCACTAAGCTTCAATTTCAAAGCCCGGTCTTAAACCAAATTGGATACTAGGCTAAACACCTGGTCCATGAACACCTGAGGTAGACCAGCCTTTAAGCCAACCAACTGCTTTACTAAAAAGTACAGGGAAACCAATTTCCTCAAGATCCTATTGGGGAAAAAAAAAACTTATACATAGAAGATAAGATTACAATCGCATTAGAGGACAAATGAAATTAATGCAATGAAGAAGTCAAAAGCTTTTAGGAGATTACTGACCGATGCATGAAGGACCTTTGCGCTTCATCTTCCATTTTTGCTATTTTATCCAGCAAAAACTTGGCAGTACCTTTGCCATCAACATTATCCTTTCAAAAAAAAAAATCTTGTGATTACATATAACAAGGTGAAATAAATAAAGAAGACTGATGATCAAGGATTCTAACCTTCTCTATTTGCTTCTTTCCACTATCAAATGCAATATAGAAGTTGGACCCATTATTCTTTATCCATTTTCCACAGGACAGGAGGACAAAAGGCATTCCTTTAAAAGTATCATCGTCAACCTCTATATCTAAAGATTGGACCTGAAATTTTTATCGATTAATGCAGATCTAAATGACCTCAAATAATGAAAAACGCAACTTCAGCTATGTTTTGTATGATACCTCATGAAAAGGATCAGATGACGAACTACTTTTAAATTGTGTTTCGGCAGCCCCATTCACAGCAACTGAACCAGGGGGCAGACCGCTTTGGTTGGGTACCTGCCGGAGAAATTTGAAAAAAGCAGACAACCATTGACATGAACTTTAACATCCAAAGTATCTCGCCTTCAGTATTAACTATAAACAAAATAGAAATATTCACAGAACCCACCTCAAGTTTAGGGCTTGAGAGAGGGAATGGTTTGGGAGAGATATTAAGCAGGGTGGAAGAACACATCCCACAGCCCAAAATTTCCAACCACTCCACATCACGTGGCTGGGGTTCATTATAATTTTGAATTTCCTATTTTAACCAACTCCACTTGCTCATTGTTTTGAAAGGCCAAATCATTAGGATAATATGGGAAATTTTATCATTCAAATCCATCCCACATTTAATGACAGTGAACATCCACTCAGTGGGAAGTGTGGTGCCATACATGTCTAAGTCCTTTCAACCAAAAGAATAGATTGTTCCCCCACCCCACCCGTTTCAAAACTCTCTCTCAACCAGATCCTTAGATTTTGAAGGAATATACTTCTCAACTTTGAAGTCAAGCAATTAAACTCATAAAACATGGGGGGGGGGGGAATTCAACAACCATTTTCATCCATTTTTTGGGTCATATTTTCTTTACTGACTGTCTCATACTTAATTTTGATTTCTTAGTTAAAAAGTTCATGCTTAGAGTCCAGAATACCCAAAAGTTAACTATTCCATGGAATGGAACTGATCTAAAAATTGAAAGGATTTTCATTGAATTTTCCTTAAATAACTCACCAACCACTCCTCCGGTGTTGTCCTAGATAAGGCCCAGTGAAGGGTAACAGGCGACTTAAAATCTGTAGCCAGGTGGACCTTTGTCTTGCTAGCATCTTTAGTAACAAGGACCTTGAAGATAGGAAACACCGTCACTATGCAAATTTATACCAGAAAAATAAATACCAGCAGAAGCAGATTAGAAGAAAGCATGAATAAGATATTGCCCCACCAAAAGATTATCATCGCCAAGCTTGTAGATTTCCTTATTCAAAAGGAGACCCCTGTTCTGTTCCTCCCTTGCCTTGGAATATCGCTCAATTACTGTCAAGACTTTAGTCACATCTACGTCTTGTTCAACAATGTTTTCAGCAACATGTCTGTTTATAAGTTGCATCAAATCTCTCTCTTTCCGTTGGATTCTTTCAGCACGAAAATATTTTTTGGTTTTCAATTGCTTGGCAACCTTTGTCTGTATCTCTCCTTTAAAAATCTTCTTCTTTATCTCATCTA
Source organism: Neltuma alba (assembly GCF_004799145.2). Lineage (NCBI taxonomy): Eukaryota > Viridiplantae > Streptophyta > Magnoliopsida > Fabales > Fabaceae > Neltuma > Neltuma alba. Next base: position 96,090 of record NW_021636150.1, on the reverse strand, counting down.
TAGAGGTGCCTTTCTCAAGCTCAGCTAGCAATTCTTTTCTTGCTTCCTCAAATTCCCTCTGTTGGAAACATCACAGGAGTCGATAAGTAATCACAGCATAAAGGTAAGAATAGATAAATAAAAGGGTTAGATAAGCAATATAATATTGACAATCTAAGTGAGTGATACTTGACAGAAAATGGAAATCAGAAAGTATGTTCTAAAATTACAAGTTGTTGATCTGGAGAGTAGTTAGGCTTCCCAGCTTTTTCCCACCGTATATAGGCTTGTACTTGTACAAGTTCATCAGGTATTATCTTTGTTTCAGAAACTGAAGGCTCCTTGATTTCTGTGGCAGTAGTTTTGTCTTTTAATCTCACATAAAGGTCTTCCGTTGAAGTACCTCTAGCCAGTTCCTCCAATAGCTCTGTTCTAGCTGCTTCGTATTCCTCCTACCACAAAAGAGGGAAAATCATTTATCCATTACACATAAATAGACAATTGTAAAAATCCCATGCCATGCAGCAAAACATATGAAGCCAACAGCAAACTACAAAAAGACAACAGCTTTCTTTGGGTTTTCAGAACGGTATTATCAAATGGGAATTTGTAAACTAAAAGATCAACAGAGGAGGATAAGAAATTTAAATATAAAGAACAAGTAATTGCTTCAGCTAAAAGCAGATATGACTAAAACTCCAACATTTGCTCTAGACATGATTGCCAGAGGACCGCAAAAGTAGCAGACTGCACACTGCTTGAGGATTTTAAACACTATCTTTTTTCCAAAGCCTCTCACATGAATAGCTTAAAACAGTCCAAGGCAAATGCTGCTCATCATACAAGGTAAAAAGGCCTATCCAAAAGCTTTAAAGCAACCTCAATTTGAAAAAAGATACAGCATTTTGATGAAAGCTATTTTCTGCATCACCTTACAGCATCTACACATGCACCATTCGGGCTCCAATCATACATAAGATGGGAAAAAAAAAAAAGGAAAAAAGAGGGAAAAAAAGAGAAAGAAAATTTTCATATTTGTAATGATCAAATTTCTCAGGATACTGTGAACATATGGTATCATCTTATGATTAAAAGAAAAACAAGCGACAAAGAAGCTTCTCCTTTAACTTTTAAATTTCCAAATCCATGTCACTTAGAGGGACCTTTAACATACAAAATGTAAGGTGATGAAAAAAATGAAATGAAAAGAGTAACAATTAATTTTTTGGTTTTGAAGATGTCGTTTGTGCCTTTAAATTTTTTTCCTTCAAAAAGTAATAGAAAAGGACAATTAAAAAAACATGTATCATGTCTTTTGTGCACCGGGAAGGAAAGGATTTTCCTTTTCCACACCGAAAGCACCCTTAGAGGATTCTGAGGAATCTTCAACTGAGTCAACAAATAAGCAGGGAACACATTCAACTGAGTCAATAAATAAGCAGGGAACACGTTTAAGTTATACAATTAATTCAAAGAAGACAAATTTCTATATCATACTAGGGATGAAAATGTACATATCTTAACAGTTTTTCCCCTTCATCCACATGATACAAGTTATGAAATGTTTATACTTAAAAATAGAGTCATATCGAGTTTGACCATCAAATATGATATGACACTTTCAATTGCATCTAGACGCTACATATTATGTTGTGAAATGTGTCCTGTACTAGTGTCTATGCTTCTTAGAGTGAAAGTCATGATAAAGACAGAAACCAGGGTGTGTTAAAACAAATAGAACCAAATGTGGGTGTCCTAGTCAAGTTTAAGAAGACATGAGCATACATAAGCATAATATTAATACAAAAATGAACATAATAAAACCTCCCTCGTTTTTGCATGCATCAGTAAGTTTTAAACTCAACATAACTCAAAATTCCAGCTTTCATAATCTCCAAAGGCAAAGCAGAATAATATAATATAGCAAGTTAAGAGTAGAAATTAAATTAAAAAAAGTAAGAATAATAATAAAGACTAGACTTCTACACATGAACATGACTTGATCACTGACCTTTTCTTCCTCTGGGGTGTATTTCTGCTTACCCTTTCTTTCCCACCTAAGATACGCTTGAACCTGTACAAGGTCTTCAGGAACTGAAAGATTTTTATCTGACTTAACTTTTATTGGTAACTTAATGTGAAAGTTTCCACCATTGTTTTTAAACCTGTAAATAGAAGTTTGATATAATGATATAATCACATAAACGTGAATCTAATGAAAAGAAACAACATATAGAAAGACTCGCCAGTTATTCTGGGCCTTGTCGAGTATAGGGAACTCAAGGAACAACAACAAATACAAACACTCACCACTTATTCTGAGACTCATCAAGTATAAGGAACTCAATAGCTTGTGCTGCAGGATCATCTATTTCTATTTTAAGGATGGATCCAGAGCCCCTCTAGGAAAACAATTTCATTAAAAATAAAGTGAATACATCAGTTTTCTTGGAATTTTCTTAAATTTTGGTTATCATTGGAAACGTACTTTCACAAATGGAGTCCTAAGAGCTCTGTTTTTATGTACTTTTGTTCCATCTGGGCGTCGAGAAGGAATTACCCACTTCCTACAAACAAAAAACAAATGTAATTGTACGAACATTAGTAATCAATTCAAGCAATTGACAATCTTGGGTTAAATATCAATAATTGAAGATAGTTTATGCTGAATATACCCTTGTTGATCACAAATAACTCCCCAGTGCAAAAGCAGAGAGTCACTGCTACTAGAAACTTCTATATCTATTTGTGTAAGCCCTGGTGCTGAAGACGTAACGCCAACCTGGTACATCAATAATATAGCACCCATTAATTCATAGATTATTACCATACCATATAATAAATGCCTTAAACCATTTAATATTTTAGGCCTGCTGTATACCTGCAATTCAATATTCCCATCAAGAAGGAAATTTCCTGAAATCTGCTACAGGGACAAAAGTTGTTAACAGAGAATTCAATTGAATAGTTCAAACATTCATGAAAGTTCAGACTCGAAGCACTTATGGTCAGTTCTGTTTACTTTTTCTTGGATGATGCAGAGGTATGTTGATTAATTATTCATTTCATAATAAGAAGTCTATCATCGAAACTTTTGTACATTAACTGTTATATAAAATCCATTAATTGAACCATCACTGCACAGCAGCATGTATCTTTAAAACTATCAAACATGCTTGCACGATTCTCTCCTACTTTTTTTTTTTGGGGGGGGGGGGAATGCACGATAATTTACATTAGTTATTAAATTTAAAAAATCAACATTTCTACTGTAAATTACCTCACAGAACAAATTGACTTGGACAACTCGTCAACATGTTCATAATTGTACTCAACATTTACTCATAGGATTGCAAATGAAATGAGCTACTTAGAACCTCATATCTAGGCTGCTCTCATCTTACTTCATTCATCAAACGGAAAAACTTGAATTTAGCATAGAGCTCATTTAGCTGCCTCAATCAAGCTTAAAAGACTCATTTAATGTGCCAGTGACTCAGTTCGCAGTGAAATAAAATAAGTACATTATTGTATTTAATTTCAAATGTATAAACTAAAATTTCTAAATTTCCTTATTTAATTAAGCTCAATTTATTTTTCGCATTTTATAGAAGATACAAGCTAAGTCTGATCTCTTTTTTAGGCTTAGTTGAATTGAACTCCGATCCATGCAAAGATCGACTAAGCTTCATCTCTACTTACGGTATACTAATAAAACTCTCTTTCTTTTGATAAATACTAACAGAACTCTCTAATCAGCATGAGGGTTTGAATTAAACCATATTTATATTATTTCACATTTGAAGCTCACCTCAGAAGCTTGAACTGTGGGTGAAGACACAGCTTGTGGAACAACTGCAGCTTGTTGATGCCTTGCCATGGCTACCTTCGGTTTTCTTACACACAAATTGTTCCCACAAAATTTTGTAGCAAGTAGAAAATTCTGTGCTTGTGCTGGCGCTTGGTTCTCACTTACATCTTGGTGTAAATTGTTCGCAGATATGAAGGAAGAATTAACTTTACTTCGATATTTAGCAACCGTTGGACGTATCAAAGTCTGGTGCAAGATGCCATGCGTGACGAGATTACTCATATCGGGGAAGCCACTCTTTATTTTAAAGAAATCCAAGCATCAGCACGTAGTAATTAAAAGAACTTTCTACAAAAAAAAAAAAGCACAAAATTGAGGCATGTAATAACAGGATGCTTTTCAAATTTGGGACACGAAACAGAATTGCGCGCTCCCGGACCCGGGCTGCCAATTAATTGTTAGACATAACTTACTCAAGTTGACGATCATCAACATCAATCTTAAATCCCATCATTTCCTATTAGCATGTCCCGTATTTAAGACGTATTAAAATTTGAAAAGTATCACACCGTTCTAAACTTCGCGGTGAAAATTGAACGCAGCATATCTTCTTCGACACTCAACGCACTTCGATTCGAAAACGGAATACAAAATTTGCATTCATTCTCAGAATCCATCCACGGTTTGACGAGAAACCAAGGAATTTCCAAAGCGAATGAATCAGCAATGTCCAACCAAAATACAGCGAAAAACAAATTAACCTGGTCGTGGATATTGATAAAGTTCAAGTGCTAGAAACTACCTCGATGTGGAGCTCAAGAGGAGCGAGGATGCGACCGAAGCCTCGGATGCAATGAGAATGAACAGCAAATGAGAAAATCAACGAGAGAGCTCAGTGCTCCGTGTCAGGACCTTCGAAAACTGCCCAATGCTCAGTTCAGTGAACTCTGGAATCACGAGAGTGCTACGACGTTAGTTAACATGGCCATTTAGCGACATCGCTGGATACGTGGCACTGTATAACCACTCAACTGGGTAATTAGTAATTACATTTGATAATTCTTCGAATAAAATTATAAATCACGTTATTTGAGTAACAATTTCAGTATTATTTTTATTTATTAAAATCAATAACATCGAATTATTTATAAGCTTCTTTTTTTTTTTAAAAGGGAATTGGGGTAATTCATGGAAAAAATATTGAGGTCATGTTTGTAAGGTTGGCGGAATCTGGCTAGAGGAAGTTAACAAGGAACGATAAAGGATCTCGTGGGGCCCGTGAGGCGAGATCAGTACTCAGTTATCTATTATCCTGCAGGGTTTCGCGATTTCTGGTACATTCTGTTCATGATGGACTCATCTGCGGCTAAAAAACAAGAGTTGGGATTAAAATATATTATGTCTGATTAAATTATTCCTGTTAATTTTCTAGTCCGTTCATTATTTCCGCGTCTATTTATTTGAGATTTGCCCTGAAGAGTTTGTTCTTTTTTTTTCCCCTCCCTAATTTGTGATCGAATTTAAATTTTCAATAAAAGAGATGTCCTTTTTTTCTAGAATATTACTATAATAGAGTATTTTGTCGCCGCACTTTTTTCTAGAAGATAACTTTTGTTTTTATACGGTCAAAAAGAACCGAATTATGAGTGATCCTCACCCACCCTTAACTTTTGCAAATGACTATAATACATATAAAAAACAAGTGAATGCATGAGGGTAAGTAAGGCTGATTACCCTTCACTATATTTTAGCAAAAGAAAAAATATATATATCTGAGCAGATATTAACAACTTGAAATTATGGAGAAAATTAAACTCAACTTTTTACTTATAATAAAGAATTTGTTACAAAGTCATGGGCGATTACTCTTCACCATCGAGGATCACTACTAGGTTCTTATTGCTATTAGGTTTCCTGCACGTTAAGAAGTCCTTCATCTGAGGTACCAGCATTCTTTGAAATGCATGTGTAGGTAAATAAATATAAATTATTATTTTTTATTCTAAATATAAAAATTTATTTTGTAGTATGATCTAACCAAATTTTATATTTAAAATTAGTAGTAATATTACCTCCGATCCTAATTATAAGATCTCGTTCATATATTACAAATAAAATCTTATAATTAAGATTAGAGGCAGTATTACTTATCATAATAATCATATAGTCAATAATTCGAGCCCTATGTACTATTGTTGATGATCCAAACGTGGAAGCGAAGAATGTGGGGGCTACGGGTGATTTGCGAGTATGCTTTTGCTTTGAATCATATGACAAAGGGTTCGAGTGTGAACAAGTCAGTGTCGTGATATTAAAAAGAAGACCAAAGTGAAAGTGCATAGGAAGAAACCAAAAAAAAAAGAAGAGAGGCTGTAATAAATAAGACTCGGTATGGTAAAGAAAAGGAGAAAGGGGAAAACAAAAGATCAGGAGAAATACTTTTATGACCAAGGGAAGGGTTCCGAATAAAGCAAGCACTAAGTTAATAATGTAATGTACTCAATTGCAAGAGTTTAATCTCTTTACCCAGGCAAGGTTAAAAAAAGTCCCTCTACTATGGGTGTGTACTGTGTAGTATGTTTTTTCACATGATTATTTAATTAAGTCAGATTCACTCATTATTGAGCCCAATTAAAGATAACTCTGCATTTACACGGATTTGTAATTGATACCTCGTAGTCCAACGGTTAAAGTTTCTCTGAGTAGGACTGACACCAATTGATGTGTACTAGACTGGGCTAAGTTTTTTTGGCATCAAGACTGGGCTAAGTCTAGTCTCATTTTTCAAGAGTATTGACTCTTTTATTTTTGTTAGGCACATAAATCCTCCTATTAAAGTCAAACATATTTGAGACACTATTTGATGCAAAATGTGGGGCACTTATCCATGACAATACCTTTTTTTTTGTACATAAAAGTTTAGGTGAGTTGAGTCGCGAGGGTTCACTCAGGCCAATACATGCCTCCAAGTTCAAAGAGCACTTACAGAAGTATTTATAGATCACCTACCAATAAGGTCATCACATCAGCAGTGGGATTTGAACTCACGACCTTGTGGATTATGAGTCAACTTTTTACTAATTAGACCAACTTTTGTTATCTTACGAAGACTATCCTCTTTGGATGGACCCAATGCTTATTGGTCTATATTGAATATTTTGTCGTTAAATCCAGAGATGCATAATAAAGTCCTTCATTTTCTAGGGCTTATCATGAGGTTTTTTTTTTGAAATATACATATATGCAATGGGCCTTGAGTTAGCCTATCAAAAAGTATTGGGCCTTGAGTTATGGATAATTTAGATGACGTGGCTTTCATGCATGACCTGATGACCCGTTGGATAAATTATGAGTTATGTTATTTATAAAATTGTAAATAATATTCTGAGTGCGTGCTATAAATTCTTCGTTTTATACCACTAATATATTAAATACTTTTTTTATGGCATTTCCAGTATTTTTTTTTAAATTAAAACTAAGTCAGATGTTGATACACATTAGATTTTCCATTTACTGAAAGGAATAAACATTATAAGATTAAATGAAGAAGCTTTGAAAATTTTTTTGAATCAGCTTATATTCTGTGAAATAAGCTTTCATGAGAGAGAACAAAATTTTAATTATATTTTATTTTTTTCATACTTATTTGTTTTCTGTCGATAATCCTGTCGGGCCAAGAAAAACAAAAGCACCCACCTGGCCACCGGATTTGGATTGCATAACATGCCGTGTCAGAATCTTCGGCTGGCTTGCATCAAATAATATCTTTTTTATGAAAAAGATACAAAATTTTAATTTTTCTAATTATATTTTTAAACCAACATCATAAAAAATTAAGTTGTGGTTTAATTTAATCTCCGCGTTGTCCTCGTTCGTGGAACATGAACGTTTGACTTGCTACAGTATGATATGCATGTTCTTTATGTTCTTCTGTTCCCACTCGATCCTTCCGAGGTAGAGATCGATTCCATATGATTATGAACCTCTAATTATAAAAATAAAGCATACGACCAAGCAACAATTATTGCTATTTTTTTAAAGAGGCGCGTGGCAACCAGTAATTAGCAGATTCGTAGAAATATTTTAGTTTCTGACGTGAAAACGATGGACGCGCGCGAGATTCAATTGAATATTCTACAACGAGGCAACTAAGCTCTTTTGTTCATATAGTATGAGCTACACATGAGAGGCCAATAGGAATCCCATTCATAGATCATAGTAGAATATTCTCATTAATCAGTCAGCAATTTCTAAATTACCAACCTACCCCTCCCAAATTCCACCGCATTATTACTTTTATTCCATTATTGTCATTTTTCTGCCCACCCTAGCCCGCTTGATGAGCGCGCGCGCGCGCACACGCCATGCATGCACACACATATGGTAATTAAACGCCCTATGAAACAATTAATAAAGAACATCAACTCATATCTCTAAATCGCGTACGAAGTCCCTCATTGGCCCACCTCAGTCTTTCCCTTCCTGCCATGTGCTCTATTCCAATTGGTCCTCTATGGATGAACATTATATTTTTATATGCGGGTTTTGCTTGTGGTGCTATCAATTCCCGATGCTACTACTCCTCTTTGCTATGCATTGTCAATCAATTGCCATTATCAATTCCCGATGTATGAATATTTCCATCTCGTGAACCCTAATCGTCCATCTACATTTCTTGCTCACAATATTCTCATGTAATTTATTACCTTTGTGGTGCTATCAATTCCCGATGCTAATACTCCTCTTTGCTATGCGTTGTCAATCATCAATTGCCATTATCAATTCCCGATGTTTATAATGTCTTCTCATGTAATTGGCATTGGATAGATTCTCTCTTTTTTCAAAAAAATAAAATGAAACTTTGTAGAACTTGCAAGGACAATTAATGGCTTTGGCCTCTGTTCACACGCATGTGACTTCATAGTTTTTGTTTTTGTGGTGTATCAGTACTGCCAATTAGATATCTGATGTTTTTAATTATTGATGACGCATCTATCCATGTAATTATTATACCGTCATATCATTTACTACCTTCAAGGAAAAAAAATGATATGGTCTACTACACATGCTGATTTTCTTTTATTCCAAGCACATTATCATTTATTATTTTATCAGTCATATACCTGGGTGCGTTTTTATTAGACCTAACAATTTAACCATTGGCTCTTGGATTTTTTTGCTGTCAACAATTGGCTGTTTGATAGGAGCCACGGATCATGGGAAAAATTTTCTCAGGATTATGAGGGAATTTCAAAAATCATACATCCTGCCAAATTTTCAGTGGGGTCATTCTGCATAGATGAACATATATATATATCACGTTAGTTTGATCATTATCTGTACTGCCTATCACCCTGAATATCAAGTTACTATTATTGCGTCTTAAGGCACATCAGTATTGTACAAAAAATGGCTCCTACTGCAAAAAATTTTATCGAAGACTTGAACTCCAGCAAAGACACATGGAGTTTGCATGCGAAGATTGTCAGGAAATGGCCGGTGCCCAGAAAGATCCCTCCTTATGCTGTGTGGAAGGTATCCATGCTATTAGTGGATGAACAGGTATTTGTTTATTTCATTTTCACCATGTTCCATCTAACTTTTACAAATACCCTATCACAGTTTCTTCTTCTATATGTAGGAAAGTAGGATTGAAGCATTTACCACTCAGAAATCACTAATTAGACGTATCATTGAAGAACTTCGGGAGGGGGTAGTGTATCATTTTGAGAACTTTGAAGTGCTCCTTAACAAAGATGAGTACAAGGTTACAGATTGTAAATATAAGTTAAGCTTTCATTGTTCAACATCGATCGAGGAAAGTGATCTTTCAATTCCATTTGATGCATTCAACTTCGTTACAATCAAGGATGTTGCTGAGTTTAATGCCAACAATGAAGACTTGATAGGTTGGATCACATACTTATATTGCTTAGCATTTTGTCATTGTTTAATTCTTTTAAGAAAAGTTGGATTTAAAGTCTTTTTTTTTTTTTAATGTTTTCCAGATGTTATTGGGTTTTTACAATCATTTGGAGATTTGAAGGATCATAAAAAAGAAGGGGGTAGTACAAGGAAGCTCAGTTTCACAATTGCGGATGAGAAGTGATTAGCCCAGTTTATAGTTTATATTTTAAGATGTTTTGTGTTTTATTTTATTAGTTGTCCCTGTTACTATGTATTGGATTTTCACAATTATTTCAACCAGTTTTCTTATATATATTTTCGTTATATGTGCCTAGAAACAGGATTTTTTTCCTTTTTTTGCAGTGAGAGATCTGTCAATGTGGTAGTATTCGGTCAGTGTGCCAATGAAATATTTAGAGCCAAAGGGGAAGACTTACAACCACCTATTGTTGTGCTCCTTCGTTTTGCAAGAATCAACAGAGGAAAAGGTACGTATATGTATCATCACATGTTATTAAAGGTGTTACCTCATTGCTATTCATGTCTATCATCAAGCTTTAACCTTGAAAATCTAGGTTTCGGACATTTAACTAATCAGTTTGAGGGGACCAAGGTAGTTTTCAATCCTGACCTCCCTGAGACCAAGAAACTACTTGACAGGTTAATTTCATCAACCATTATTAAGTTATTACTTATTAAGATTAAGGTTAGCATGAAAGTGACCAATTATTAATAATTTTCCAACACTTATGTTTAGTCTTGAAGATAATCCAGTTGCAAGTCAAAGTTTATCCCAGGTATCAAGCTGTGTCATTGCAACTGCTACAAATGAGTCACTCTTAAGTTTCCCTTGCAGGATTAATGTAGCTCAGATAATGAACTTCACTGAGGTATAATTTTATTTACATTGATCGAAAAACAACTCTGTTATCAACTTGCTTTTAATTGAGGTGCTTATATATGTTTGGTATTTAGCCATGTGAGGTTGTCACTAAGTTGGTCATTGAGAAGCTTGAAACAGCATATGGTTGGAATTACGATGGATGTCCATGTGATAAAAAACCATTCTATGTCAATGGGAAACTTAAGTGTAGCGCATGCAACACAGAAGTCAAGATGACTGAACCCAAGTATGAAATATTCTTCAAGATAAATATACCATATTATTTTACTATTAGTGACTTATCTTTATTCCTTTTTAACTACATAAGTAATATTTACTTGGTTAATACATATAGGTTCAAAGTTCATTACAAAGCAAGGGATTCCACTGGTAAATGTTCAATCATTTTTTTCAATCGCTTAGCTTCTCAGTTATTGAACTGTGTTGCTGCCGACCTCAAGGATCAAATGATTAAGGTGATCTCTTTTGGGAAATTTTGTCAAAATAAATTTGTTCTGCTGAATATCAGTACCACATTTTAACACATTACACTATGTGATGCTAACAGATGGGCAAGCCTATGGGATTTCCTAAAGAGCTGTCCGATTGCATAGGGAAGGAAGTCCTGGTCAAACTTAAAATCAAGGACTTCAACATCGGTCACCCCAATAGTAGCATGGGTGTCTCACAGTTTTCTGATGATATGCACATAATCGAAAAGTTCACATATAGCGAATACCAGGAAAATCCTCCAACTCTAACTGAGGTATTAACTATTAATATTGATCATTTATACTTATAATCAAAGATCTTTAAGCTGTAATATATCAAAGTGAGGTACCTAATATACTGAAAATATGTTTAACAGGCTTCGCCGGTTGAATCGAGTGCGTCAAAATCCTCTCCAAAAATTGTCCTTGTGGAGGCAGAAGAAGATGATGACCTGACTGATTCACAGATTGTCACTCCAGAGGACACTAATGCAAAGAGGAGGAAACTGAGCAAAACCATCTCCCAAGCAGTTGATGACGGTGGTCTCTCAGAGATGTTGACCCCTACATTCAGCTCAACCAAGCTTTTGAAAACCATAAAAAAAGAAGTTTGTTGACTAAAGAGCAGCCTCATTTTGTTTGTTTAGTCACGCCATTTCAACTTCAATTTTTGGATTTAGTCTACTATTTCAATCATCCAGGCTTTTGTGATCTAGACATATTTTAGAGGCACCAAATTAATATGGTGTCATTATCATGTTTAATTGTGAAATGAATTTCAATTCCTTATGCTGGATGTATTTAAATTCTTCTAATAGACAAATTAATTGAAAATTATTGCCCACAAGATATGGTCAAGAAACATTAACCAAATAATGTAGAACTTTCCATCCTAATATATACTTTATAAATTATAATTCTATAGTCTTTTCCAAATGCTAAATTAATTTCTAATAATTTATTCTATGGACTCCAGTTCAGGATTTTCTCTTAGAACACTTATATTAACTCAACAAGTTAAAAAGTTTTGCATTTGATTTATTGAATATTTAATATTAATAATTGGTGCACAAAATGAATAGCATATTTAATATCAATACATATGAGTTTTGGGAGTATATCAATCAAATGTTATAATCATATCCAAGATTGCCATAACACGCTATTTTAATTATATGTCTTACCTCTCATTGACGTTAAATATATTATTGAGAGAATGTAAATAAAATCTGGCTAAAATATCTAAATCCAAATTATGATTTACACTTCTAATAAAATTCTAATTAGGCCATGCAAGTGGTCTTCATATCTTATGATTATTTTTCAGGTTGAAAAACGCATAAATAATTCTTAGAGTGTTTAAAATTTGTGTGTGTGTATACATAACTAAAACTTTCAAAAATATGTTAATCAAACACTTTAAATTACAATATAAGTTTTAGAGAAAAATATTTTTTTTAAAATTTTTTTTTTGTCATTGATATAAATAATATTTCACAGCAGAATAAAAGAAAAAATATTTTTGACCTTTTGAATCAGATGCTTAGTTAATAAAACTAAAGTAATAAAATTATTTTTACTTATTTCATATCATTTATTCCTTACTATTACTGTTCTTTATTTTCTACGAGCATATTTCAATGTATAGGCTAATAGGATAACAGTGGTAGTGTCATCATTCCTTACTATGTGGGTTTGATAATGGCAGTTATTGAAAAGTTACGCTCAAAAAATCAAAGTTACAACTTTGAAAAAATAATTTTATCACCATATTTACCAATCAACATAATTCACTTGTAGTTTAGTTTTTTTTAAAAATATTTATTTGTACATGGAACTTAGTGAGAATATTATTCTTTAAAAGTTTCCATCACTTCTTGGGTTTCGTGTACAATGACATATCGTTCTTCTGTGATCATGTTTACACATACAATTTACATGGCTATTATAGGGTGAGGTGCCAATCCTAATCATTATTGCATTTTAGAGTCCCAATGCTATACGCTGGAGTTCATTCTTCTATGCTCAGATATCTCTCTCCTTCCGATATGAATGCAGAATTAGCCTACTTTAATGATGATTCCTGAACGATTTCAAAAACCGATGGAGATGATCCTTATCAATATATAATAAAAAATTATTTTAAATGTAAAACTTTGACAATACTCCAACCATATTTTATATTTTTTAGAGTGTGATCCAAGTGATCAACGATACAGCCAATCAAAAATCATATTTGATCTCCAACTCATTAATCCCTTGTATGGATAAAGTAGCCAATAGTGGGTAGACCAATCACATATCTTGCTTCATTTTTTTGCTTGCCGAAACACATATCTTATTTATATTATAGCTCTTTTATTCATCATGTCAGCCTTATCAGTCCAACAACCTTCTTTGGGCAGAGAGAAAATGGTACAGCACAAGAAGATGACCAGACAACAGAGAAAAAAGAACAGTATGTTGTTAGAACTGTTCCAAATTTTCTTATGGCATTCTTCAAAATATATTTGTATATACTCTTCATACTAAAGTATTCTTCTTTACTGTAGATGATCATGATAAGGCATATCAGAATATCTCATCAGTTGAAATGCAGATGAAGGAATGCCGATCTCAACATGATGGCGCACAGAACATAATTCAGGATCATTTCTCTATAAGGTCTAAAGCGGTTTATGAAACTCCAACGAAACCAATTTTACCCGACATTACTAATTCCCAAACGCTTTACAAAGAAGGAGGCTTTGAGGTTAATCCAACTTCATTTGCAAATCATGCTCAACCGGAAGACATTCAATATTTCTCAACCAATGGGGAAAGAGCTTTTTGTCCCAAGAGACGTCGTATTGAGAATGTCTCAAGTCTTGCTGAGAATCTAACCCATGAGCTTTATCATGACACCAGAAGAGGTGTGTGCATGTTTCATCCATATATAATGTCCTTTACTATATTATTTGCATTGAATCAGCTAACATATTTCTGAAAATTTTGTGAAGAGGATATTTCAGCCTCAGAAGGTATTCAAGGAGATGACCACTTATATGATTCATTTAATATCAACCTTGATGGCTATCTTGATGAGGGAAATCCAGAATTTGAATGTCAATATTGTGGAGCTATGCTATGGTTCAATGAGAGAATAAAGAGAGCTCCATCTAATGAACGGCCAATTTTTTCAATATGTTGCTCCCATGGTAAAGTGTCTGTACCTCATTTACAGACTCCTCCTGAACAGCTCCGTAAACTTTTCTTTGACAAAGGTGATCCAAAATCCAAAAAGTTCCAATCAAGCATTAGAGCATATAATAATATGTTCTGCTTCACTTCAATGGGAGGGAAGATTAACCATTCTCTAAACAGTAATGGTGGGGGACCTTACACCTTTGTCATATCTGGACAGAACCACCACTATATAGGTAGTTTATTACCTGAAGAAGGAGCTAATCCAGTGTACTCTCAATTATATATTTATGATACGGAGCATGAAATAGCAAATCGGCTTTCAGCAATCAGGTATGTTTCTTTTACAAGATTAATAGCACCATCAGTATTTAATATATTTTTTACCAAAAAAAAAATTCAAAAAAATATAGCCAAATATTTGTGATTTGTAATAATGTATTCATTTCAATATTCTTTAATATGTATAGGAATTTATTTTATGGTTTCCTAATTGCTTTTCCATCATTTTTACGTAGTGAATATTTAACACTAACTTTTTTGTTAAAAAAATCATTAACTATTAAACAATGGTCCATGATACATTACGTCACATGATTTCTTCGTTTTTTTAACATCTCTTTTAAATCTATCTATTATAAATTAAAATAAAAAAGTACTATTGTTGATTAGAAGTTAAACCTCACAGCTTATTTTAAATCACATAGGAATCACAGTGAAGTATCTCAAGTGGATGTGACTATAGCACATGAAATCAAAGAATGTCTTGACGAACATAATTCACTGGTCAAAAAATATAGGCATGCATCTGATATACTGAAGAGGGATCGCCATGCAAATGTCAAGATTTGCTTGATAAGGCATATGGGCCCTGACAATAGATGTTATAATCTTCCAACATCATCAGAAGTTGCTGCACTAATAGTTGGTGATTTTGACAGATCATATCACAAGAGAGATATTGTTGTGGAAAAACAAGGGACGCTCAAACGAATAGATGAATTTCACAGGTCATACCTACCATTACAGTACCCACTGTTATTTCATTTTGGAAATAATGGTTATGATCCAAATATTATGCACTCTACTCAATCTCTCTACCACACAAGGAAGAAGAAAAAATTGACTATTAGAGAATATCTAGCATATAGATTGATGAACAGGAAGAATGAAGAGTCTGTTATTTTGCATGCTAGAAGGTTATTCCAACAATTTATTGTTGATGGCTACACAATGGTTGAAAGTGATCGATTGAAGTACATAAGAGATCATCAAAAGGAAATAAGAGCCGACCTATACAAGGGAATCTCTGATGCTATTACAAGAGGTGAAACAAATGCATCAATGATTGGAAGAAGAGTTGTTCTTCCATCTTCATTTACAGGTGGTGCAAGATACATGGTGAACAATTTTCAGGATGCAATGGCAATTTGTAAATATGCAGGTTATCCAGATATATTCTTAACATTCACTTGTAATCCTGCTTGGCCGGAAGTAAAGTGTTACTGTACCGATTATGAGCTTAATCAATCAGATTGTCCGCAAATTTTATCAAGGATATTTAAATTGAAATTAGATGCTCTCATGAAAGTTATTAGGGAACAAAAAATATTCAGCAAGATTAGGGCAGGTAATCATCAATTGACCAAGTCCACCTCATATTTATTCCAAAATAAAATTCTGTTATACATTTTTATTATTCACAAGGTTGATTTGGAAGTATGAGATTTTTTAATAATTGTTATGTAATATCTTATTTATTTTTTTATATTACTGCAGAAATATACACAATCGAGTTTCAAAAGAGAGGATTGCCCCATGCTCATATCATTCTCTTCCTTGAACATGATGACAAGCCCAGAACACCAGAAGATGTGGATAAATTAATATGTGCAGAAATACCAGATAAAGAGTTAGATCCTGAGTTATATGAGCTCATGGGTAATTACATGATTCATGGTCCATGTGGACACTCTAACAAGAATTCACCTTGCATGAAAGATGGAAAATGCTCGAAGTACTTTCCAAAAAAATATGTCGACAATACAGCTGTTGATGAAGAAGGGTACCCTACATACAGGAGGCGCAAAGATGGAAGGACTATAGAAAAAAAGGGCATACCATTAGATAATAGGTTTGTTGTGCCTTACAATCCACATTTGCTTAGATTATTCCGGGCTCATATTAATGTTGAAAAAACAAACCAGTCAAGAGCAGTCAAATACCTTTTCAAGTACATTAGCAAGGGGAATGACAGAGTTGTTGCAGGGATTTACAGCAATCCTGATACAAGTAGCTCAGAAACTTCATTCGATGAGATATCACATTATCTCAATTGTAGATATGTTTCACCTTGTGAAGCTGCATGGCGTATATTTGCTTTTGACATTCATCATAGATATCCTTCTGTCGAGCGTCTATCCTTTCACTTGCCAGAACAGCAAGTAGTCTACTACTCTGGGAAGTCATCTGTATCATCATTACTAGACAAGCCAAGGATGAAAGAATCGATGTTCTTAGCCTGGATGGACTTGAACAAATCTGGTGGGCTTGCAAAAACAATGACATACATACAGATTCCACAATACTATACTTTTGATAAGAATCAGAGAATATGGAAACCAAGGCAACGAGGATTTGCAGTTGGGAGATTAGCACATGCATCACCAACACAGGGAGAGATCTATTATTTGCGGGTTCTCCTCACCAAAGCACGAGGACCTAAATCGTATGAGGACATTAGAACTGTCGATGGTATTATCCATCCAACTTTTAAATCTGCATGTTATGCCCTTGGTTTGCTCAACGATGATCAAGAATTTATTGATGCAATCAAGGAGGCCTCAATCTGGGCATCTAGACATTACCTCAGAAAATTCTTTGTTAGTATGCTACTTTGCAACTGCTTATCACAACCACTTTTAGTTTGGCAGAAATCTAAGCAACTTATTTTTGAAGATATGTTGTATGTTGCCAGACCTCAACAACAACTATCAGGTAATGACTATCACATATATTATCAAATTATCATTATTTTATAGCATGATATTTTTTAATTATTGGTGCATCCTTATTAATTAATCTTAATAAACTTTAATTTGTTATCATTACATGTAGGAATTAGTATAACTGATGATGAGAAGGAGGAAGTTGCACTGATTGAAATTGAAAGATTACTCAAGAGGAACGGGAAATCTTTGAGTGATTTCCCTTCAATGCCAAAGCCAAAAACAGATACACATATTGATATGAGGAACCATTTATTATTGCAGGAGCAGAACTATGACAGAGACAGCTGTAGATCTGAATCAATAAGTTAAGAGCTTCCTTAACAGATGAGCAATTGAATATATTCAATGAGATCTTGAATGCAATTGACTCACCAAATGAAAATTTCTTTTTTGTTTATGGTTTTGGAGGTACTGGGAAGACATTCTTGTGGAATGCATTGACTGCAACTATTAGGGGAAGAGGTGAAATAGTGATAAACGTTGCATCAAGTGGGATTGCAGCAACGTTATTACCATCAGGCAGGACAGCTCACTCCAGGTTTGCAATACCAATAGATATAACTGAGGAATCAATGTGCAACATATCACACAACTCACCAATGTCTAACCTCATTAGAAATACAAAGTTATTCATATGGGATGAAGCTCCCATGGTTAGGAGATATTGCATTGAAGCTGTTGATAGAACATTTAAAGATATCATGAAGTGTGACCATCCATTTGGGGGAAAGTGTGTTGTCATGGGTGGAGACTTTAGACAAATATTGCCGGTTGTTCCAAAAGGAGGCCGTGCTGATATTGTTGATGCATCAATCAATTCATCTGAACTATGGAATCATTGTAGAATGTTTCAACTTACGAAAAACATGCGCCTATTATCAAGTGGAGATCATGGTGACAATTTGAAAGTCCAACAATTCTCAGAGTGGTTGCTTCAAGTTGGTGAAGGTAAAATAGGACTGCCAAATGAAGGTGTTACAGATATTGAGATTCCAAGTGAGATACTAATCCAATCATCTGATAATCATATTCAATCCATTGTGTCTGTTACTTATCCAAACTTAAAATACCATATCAATAATTCTGAATATCTGACCAACAGAGCAATCCTTGCACCAACTATTGAAGTGGTTGATCAAATAAATGATCATGTTTGTTCAATGCTTGATGGTGAATATGTAGAGTACTTCAGCTCAGATTCAATAACTGCTGCTGATCAAGACGTAGAGTTCCAAGAATTATACACTACTGAATTCTTAAACACCATCAACTGTTCTGGTCTTCCTCCTCATAGATTAGCATTGAAAGTAGGATGTCCTGTCATGCTCATCAGGAACATTGATCAAGCATCTGGTCTTTGTAATGGGACAAGACTCCAAACTACTTTCCTTGGTAAACATTTCATCAAAGCTATAGCATTGAATGGCACAAGTGTTGGTCAAGAAGTCCTCATCCATCGCATGGATATGAATCCATCTGAAACTAAGCTTCCATTCACAATGGTAAGGAGGCAATTCCCCCTCATTATTTCATTTGCAATGACCATAAATAAGAGTCAAGGACAATCAATGACTAATGTTGGTTTATATCTTCCAAGGCCAGTATTCTCACATGGGCAGCTGTATGTAGCAATGTCAAGGGTCAGAAGAATTGATGGTCTAAAGGTGTTGATCGTTGATTCGAATAATAAATCAACCAACATTACTACCAATGTTGAATACAGAGAGATATTTCAGAATGTTCATTGTCATTAGCAGACTAGCTGTTGTTACAGAACTTGAGTCCTATGTTCTTTTTATGCCACATGTTCTGTGATTAACATTAGTCATTATTTTGATGTATCTTTTTTGTTATGTTTAATAGCTCGTAGCTCAATAACACCATGTCATTGTATTATTAGCATCCAGTTTTTTAAAATCAAAATATTATCAAATGACGGTGGGAAATAAAAATTATGAAACATATTTTCTATCAGAATTTTTAGAATAACTAATATCAACTCCACCTGAAATAAAAAAATATGAAGGAGGTTATGAACTCAACTCCATCCTAACCTTCCTCATGTACAACTTGAACACGACTTCTTTAGCATTAAAAACAATATAACTTTGTCACCAAGTACGCAATATTACAAAACATAAATTCATATTTTTGTTAGAATGGCAACTTCGTTGGAATTATGGCAAAATGAGAGAATGGGCTAGGTGATCTTTATTAAAAAATTTGTTTACAAAACATATACACAACAGGGAATAATATAAAATAGATATTGCTAACACATTTCTCTTCCGAAAAAAGTCTATCACAATTGCTTTGTTTTTACTAGAACGCAGTTTTAAAAATACTTACTTCCCTTAATTACTAATGTGTTCAACGCAATTACTTACTCTTTACAATTTAAAATATTTGCATCCTCTATTGAATCAAATTACTTTGTTAGTTTACAATACACTTTACACAAATCGCGCATCGCGCGGGGCTATAAACTAGTTTATCCAAACATATCCTATTTCACTTTTAATTTGTATATCCCCACAAATCTTTTGATCAGATTTTTGCAGAAAGAAGGGAATGAGTAACAACAAACTGTTCCAGAGTTGGTGCTAAAGCACAAATACGTTTAGCTGTGGCTTTTAATGCACGCATACGTCCAAGTTGGTAAAACAATAGAAAAATCACTGTACATTCCCACATGAACAATCTAATTAATCATTAAAAAACCGTGAGCAGTATGTTCCTCTTATCACTTGTTATCATTTTTTGTCTTAAAACTTACTCCTTCGATCCTAAATATAAGACCCTCATATACATTATATATATAATGTATACGAGGGTCTTATATTTAGGACCAGAAGAGTATATGTTGATCTCATTGTGATTATTGGCTATTTTCTTCTGTGAATGGTGTGTGCTTCCTATTTTGAATGAGTGATAAGTCTCCAAGAACACTTTCAACACATTTCATATTAAAGATTGAAATAAACCACAAAACTTAACACAGATGGCACTTAGTTGGGCTCCTTAAGCATCTAGTTAGGAGTTCGATTCTTAGTTGTGTGTATAAAGAAGGTCTCGTGTTGAATATTATTTAGGGAGTCAAATTACTCCTCATCATATAAAGCAAAAGTCAAAGGTACAAGGAGAAACTGGGCAACTTAATTACATAACAGATATACCTATATGTATATATGGACAGTCACATACAAATCCAACAAAGTCAATGGATGGCTTATGTTGTGAAGAATAATGAATAATTGAGCAACGTACGTATTATGCCTCAATAATCTTGAAGTGCTGTCTAGTGTCTACTACTCTTGCAAATCTGAAACCATGTTAGGCAATGAGGCGCGGCGTCGGGAAGCAAGTCATGACGCATGAGCACGTCACTCCTTCCCTTGTTACTCATGAAGAGTCATTATCTTTCTGAATGAATCAGTCAATATTATTTATTTATTTTTTTTAAAAAAATACAACAATAACATGTTCATACTCTGATGACGTGATGAGAATACAACAAATTACTTATGCTCCCAAAGTTCAGTATAATAACAATAATAATAATATATATACACACATAATCACATACACAATTAATAATAATTCTGCAGTACTGGGCGACATGCTTGGTCTGTCACCAACACAAAATTCGTTGGGCCGGGGAGGACACCTGTGTGTCTTTTTTCACAACTACTACAAAAACTTAATACTATATTTGCCCTTGTTTTATATGTTTTTATTTGATTGCAATAACAGATCGTGTATATGAACAAAAACATGTTTCCTACGTCGTAAGGCTTCTTTTCATGAAAGACAATTTCAATGTTTATCACTATTATTTGCATTAGTTGGGGGAAAATGCAATTGCCAATAATCACACTCTTGTATGAATGAATAATAATGATTCATATATTAATGTTTAATTAATACTCCATTTATTGCTATTATATACTCCCTCCGTTTCTTATTATAAAAGACATTTGATGCTTAAGGCATGTTCCCATATATAAGAGACACTTAAAAGTTGTCTCTATTTTTTATATTGATTTCCTATTTTACCCCTATTTATTTTGTCTCCAACTCATACTCTCTCCCCCTCCCACTTCTCTTTCTTTTAATAATTTAATTGTTCTCTCTCATACTCTCTCTCCTTGTTAATAGGGGCATTGTTGAAAAAAACATTATACTTTTTACACATTAATTATCCTCAACTAATTTTAACTATTTTTTTTATCAACGTAATTTAGTTATTTGTCTCTTATGATAAGGAACATAGGGAGTATTTGCATTGGAGGAAAATGCAATTCCCGCTTGCAACAAAAGGAATGGTTGGGAATTGTGAGGGAAAAAAACACGCGCGCGCACACAGACAGGAACATCAGAATACAACGAAACACTCTCACGAATGATTCATACTTAATGCTTAACCAATACTCCGTTTTTCAACTGTACGTGCCAAAACAATATTGCACTTCCGTATGAGTTAAATCATGCTTTAAGGTAAATCCAGGTAAAAGTATAAATGATTTCTTCTTCTCTCTACCCCCCCAATACCCTAAACCCCCTCACCGATAAGTGACTGTAATTTCTTCTTCTTCCCAATCTCTCTGTCACCATATCAAATTCATCTTCATCTCATCCCGTTACTTTCTTCCTCTTTCCTCTGCGTTCCTTTCCATACAGTGTGGGGGTGAAAACAAACATAGTCATCGATCCATATTTACATGCATGAAATTAAACTTCAGAAAATTGATCCTTTCTAACTCTCCAAAGTCAATGCATGCCCCAAACTTCAACTTGTCTCTTTGAATGATCTCTTTTTACAGTGAGATAAATAACGCCTCTTGATCATGCTGCATATTAATTCCTTCGACCCGCCTCATCCTTCTCTCTCTCTCTCTCTCTCCTCATTAATTTTCAATAATCTGGTATCTCTTCCAATTCTGAAACATTTAAGCACAATGAGCCGCGTCGCCATTAAGGATATGAGCATCTTCCTTCCACCCTTCTTGCCCTCGAAAAGACATCTTTACGTCATCTCTCTCAATTTAATTAATGCTTTTCAACCTGACCTCCACAAAAAACACAACACTGTCTGACTTTATATATATATCTTTGAATCTTGCAGTATACAGTATCACGTTCTCCTTGTAGTAATCCACGGGATATACTTCAATCCCCCAGTCGAAAGACTAAAGTATGGATATTCAAATTCCAGATTCTGGAGTTGAGTCTCATCAGGAGAGAAAATTCGCTCTTCCTGTGGATTCTGAAAACAAGGCCACTGAGTTCAAATTACTCTCGGTGGGGAAACCCCACATGCGAGCCTTCCATCTTTCTTGGATCTCCTTCTTTTCATGCTTCGTCTCTAGTTTCGCTGCTCCTCCTCTTCTTCCCATCATCCGTGATAACCTAAATCTCACTGCCACAGACATTGGAAATGCTGGGATTGCATCAGTTTCTGGTGCAGTTTTCGCTCGAATCGCAATGGGCACTGTGTGCGACTTGTTTGGCCCTCGTCTTGCTTCTGCTTCTCTCATTCTCATCACAGCACCAGCAGTATACTGCTCTTCCATTATCTCATCAGCTTCCTCCTACCTTCTGGCTCGCTTTTTCACAGGCTTCTCTTTAGCCACCTTCGTCTCAACCCAGTTTTGGATGAGTACCATGTTTTCTTCAAGAGTCGTTGGTACAGCCAATGGACTTGCAGCTGGATGGGGAAACCTAGGAGGAGGGGCCGCACAACTTCTTATGCCTATTGTGTTTGGAATCGTACGTGATATTGGTGCCGCGAAATTCACAGCATGGCGTATAGCATTCTTCATTCCTGCCATATTTCAAATGTCAACAGCATTTGCAGTGCTGATGTTTGGCCAGGATTTGCCAGAAGGGAACTTCCATACCTTGAAGAAATCAGGAGAAAAGGCAAAAGATGACTTTAAAAGAGTGTTGTTTTTCGGGATTTCAAATTACAGAGCGTGGGTTCTGGCAATCAATTATGGATATTGCTTTGGGGCAGAGCTAGCAATCAATAACATCATAGCTGAATACTTCTATGACAGGTTCAATCTGAATCTGCAGGTAGCAGGAATAATTGCTGCAAGCTTTGGCTTAGCTAATATATTTTCTCGACCTATTGGAGGCTTCATGTCAGATCTATTTGCCAAGAGGTATGGAATGAGAGGTAGGCTATGGGGTTTATGGCTGGTTCAAACCTTGCAAGGTGTGTTCTGTGTAATCCTCGGAAGGGTGGCATCTTTATCAGTATCCGTCATTGTCATGCTCATATTCTCTGTATTTATGCAAGCCGCCGAAGGGATGACGTTTGGGGTGGTTCCTTTTGTCTCAAGAAGGTACGTACGGTTTCTTTTTCCCCACTGTTTCTTCTCATCAATTCAAAGATTTACTATTCCTATGTATACCAAAAGCTTCCCTTTTCTTCGGCGTAATTTATCTGGTGTGGCATTAATTAGTTCCCCCCCCCCCCCCATATTGCAGTCAGTTTCAAACTTTCTATTCAAAGCATTTCATTATGAACAGTTTGCCTTCAAATTTTCAAGGGTAAATTAATTTGTAAGATCCACGTCTCAAAGAAAAGAATTGACACGAAATTGGAATGTTTGAATCAACGAAAAAGGGCTAATAACTTGCTTTGATCGGTGCGTATATTATTTCAGATCACTGGGGGTCGTATCTGGAATGACAGGAGGTGGAGGTAATGTGGGCGCAGTTATAATACAGTTAATATTCTTCACAGGATCAAGATATTCAAAAGAAACTGGTATTACCTTAATGGGTATAATGATCATAGGCTGCACAGTGGTAGTAGGTTTGATATACTTCCCACAATGGGGTGGCATGTTTTGCGGCCCAAGGAAGCATGCTACAGAAGAAGATTATTACATGTCTGAGTGGAGCCCAGAGGAACAAGAGAAAGGGTCCCACCATGGAAGCCTGAAGTTTGCAGATAACAGCAAAAGTGAAAGAGGCTTGAGATCTCGATCTGCTGCAACCCAGCCTACGAATGAGGCCTCCCCAACACATGTTTGAATATAATGTTTAATTTCAGTGATAGTATTCTGGTTTTGTTATGGATATAGGGATGTATCTATGTAGTAGGATTTCAAGCATTGCAATGGGTCACAGTCGTCGTTTATGCAATTTTTTGGAAGGCACTTTTACTTTAATTTCCATGGACCTGTGGAATTCACTAGTACATTAATTACTACTATGATGAGAAAATTAATAAAATGAAGTGGCTTCCATGGGAAATGGTACTATTTTTTTGCTCGAGTAATTTGATAGTTTGTATTTAATTAATATATGAGTGATTGGTTGAGTGATGAAATGATTATTTGACTTAGGTTAAACTATTTAAATTTAAAGTTAAGTTTAAATGGGAAAGTAAAGTTCATTTTATGGATATTATACTTTGGATTTATATGATTGTAAATAACACATCGAAACGATTTTCCCCCACGTTATCTTACAGCGCACGACATGATTATTTTTTCCCCAACTTCAAAAATAATGCACCTGAATTTTTCAAAACATTTGAACCACAAGTCTTAACTATGTGAACGAAAAAACCCATGTCATTTTCAGTGACTAGTAAACTACGATATAGCAAGATATTGAAAACTAGACCTGTCTCTGAACCGGTCAAGACAATGGATCAAGGGTTAATGGGTCAGATCGGAATTAAACCGGTAAAAAATAAAAAAATTAGAAATTAATTTAAATTCTCATCATGCTATACAAAAGACTAAATATCAATTTAATACCTTAAATTTCTAACAAAATAATTATACACTTATGTTTTCTTTCCATTTTTCCTATAATTCTCTTGACAAATTGATATCATATATAGTATCAAATTATTAAAATAACTAAATATTCATTCAAACAAAATATCAAAATAGATTTATGGCAATAAAATATTCCTATCTACAATTCTTTAGGAGCATTAAAAGATTTTAAAAAAAGACATAATTGAGTTAACCCATCAAACTGGTCAGGTTGACTGGGTCGACCCACTTGCTGGTTTTTATAGCTGACTGGATCAGTCAGGTGACCGGTTTTCGGTCCAACCTGGGCAATTCAGTCTGGTTTTCAATACTATGTGATATAGTTTGATTATGCCTAGATATGAGGTAATAATGCAAAACATGTAATACTAGTACCTCCTAAGATAATTAATTTACAAATATTAAAAAAAATTAATTAAATTATTTGTAATAAATGAGTATTATACATTTATTAATCATATGTATCAGAGTGAAAATCTTTTAACATGTGAAATCATCTACATGGGGATTACTATGGGAAAAAATAAATAAATATGAGAAACAAAATGATTGATGTCTTATATTTAGAACTAATTGAATCTCTAACTAATTCCTATGTATAGTCTAGAGTTAGTATAAAATGACTCAACTAAAACGTTACTAAGAAAACTAACTTTAATTAAATTCAACAATGTTCAGACATAATTAATGGTATGGAGTTATGTTGAGTTATTAATACTGTATAGGATTAAATGGAACTTAATAAAAATTAAACTCAGCTTGTTATTCTATGAAATAAAGGTCGATAAGGAAGCATATTTTTAATTATATTTTATTTTTCAACTCATTTGTTTTCTTTCAATCATGTTGGCCAAAGAAAAACAAAAGCCCGCACTGTCAACGGTTATTAGCATAACGTGCCGTGCTAGAATAATCTTTGCTAGTTCCACTCTTTATGGACGATTTCACCAATATATAATCATAATACATTTTTCTAAGGAAAATAAAATTTTTGCATAAACAAAAGAAGTGAATTTTTTGCATATAATTATATTTTAAAAAAGTTTCTTATTATATCTTTTAAACTAAAAAAAATTAAAGATTATAATCACCTTGTGCATGTCATAATCAAGCAGTATATTTATATACACACAATTTTTTTGTCGCCCTCTCCCATAGAGGTGAGACTCGTGAAATACACGAATTAATAATCTTAATTTAAAAGAACTCATCATTACATAATAAAAATTTAATATGGCATTTAATTTTCACATTAATCTCAGTCGTAGAACGTGAAAATTTTGACTCGCTCCTACAGGATGGTGTTGTTTAATTTAATCCATGAGATAGATACTTATTCCGTTCTAATTTTCTTTTCGGGCCTTGAATATTCTGTTCTAACCTGAGATTCCACCTTTTTTTGGTCAAAGAGATTCGACCTTTAATTATAGAAATATTATAGAAGTACACTACATTTTTCAAAGGGTTAAAAAGGGGCACGTGGCAAGCAATAATTAGCAGATTAGTAGAAATAATTTAATATTGGAAATGAATACCATCGACGCATGTAACATCCCCGGGATCCCTTTGAATATTCAATGCTTGTACGCGCTTGGCTTGCATATTCACAGAATCAGGCCAATAAAAATCTTAATCATTACTCCCTCCGTTTTTGTTATAAGAGACATTTGATGCTTATTACATATTTTTATATATAAGAGACACTTAAAGTTGTCTCTATTTTTTTGTATTGATTTTCTATTTTACCCCTATTTATTTTATCTCCACCTCATACTCTCTCTCCCTCCCACTTTTCTTTCTTTTAATAATTTAATTATTCTCTCTCATACTCTCTCCTTATTAATGGGGCTATTGTTGGAAAAAATATTATACTTTTTACATATTAATTATCCTCAACTAATTTTAACTGTTTTTTTATTAACGTAATTTGATTATTTGTCTCTTATAATAAGGAATGGAGGGAGTAGTTTAGTAGAATCGGTTAGCGGTTTCTAAATTACCAACGTGCCCCTCGACCACCCAAGTTCCAACTTGCCAATTTTTCTCTACTGCATAAAGTAAACGTATCAAGAAATTAACAACATTTATTTATAGGTTAGGATGATTTTCGTCCTGAACATATTTATGAAGGTGTAAATATACAGATTTTTTTCAGTTTAATATCACCATAAAATGTTATTAAAAAAAAAAAGGATCTTACTCTAAGTATTAAAAAAGTAACGTTATCAATTACTTTTTTTTTTCCAAACATTTTTGTGATGATATTAATGGGAAACAAACAAACTTCTAAATACCTACCTACTCCGTCCATCATCTAATTTTTTGAATAGGTTTGTCTCTTTTTATAAGATTCTCTTTGAGTTTATTTGAGCATTTAATACAATATTAACTATTTTACTCCTAATTTAATGTATTTAACACATTTTCTTTCTTCATCCATCTCACTATTACTCTATCATATTTATTCATTTATATATAGGGATATATTTGAAAAAAAAACTGTATTGGCTACATATTAATTTCTTTTAACTAATTTTAACTATTTTTTAAATCATATAATTTAGTTAAAAAGCTCTTATAATAAGGGACGGAGTAATATACTATAACTTAAATTCCCGACCATTTGTTTAACTAACAAAAATTTTTAAATTTGCCGCCACTGGCATCAAGATGGGTTTAATTAGTGACAAATTTGTAGTATTGTTTTGTGTGATTCTCTTCTGAGCCCTTTCCTCATATGAAAAGTCATATCTCTGCCAGTTTCCTCTAAAATCAATCAGTTTTTTTTTTAAAATAATTTTTTTACTGGTTCATACTCCATACTCTAGCTTACATCATGGAAGAGACAACAATATAATGCTCGCAGACTTCATATTTAATTTGCACCTTTTATGTTCCTCATATTAAGGAAATATATAAATACATATATATAAAGATATGCTAAAATTATATATGAAAAAAAATTTCATTGTTTGTCATTACAATTATTATGGCACATCGACGTGTGGCATATATAAATGGTAAATAAAAATATACACTAATTAATTTTAATTTATAGCATCTCACTTTTCGAATTCTTTTACTAAAATATACAGTTACCATATTTCTACCAATTCTAATCATTCATGGAAAATGTAATTGCCACTTGCAACAGCCTAGCAAACCCCCCAGTGAATCCCACGACAAGAAGCAAACAAACAAACAAAACCAACCAACACAAGTCATCACAATCACAAACTGTAATACGTTACTTCTTTCCATTTAAATCTTTCATAATCTCTAAAATATATATGCCCTACATAATATAATATAATAAAAAGATTTATCCATAAATTCCGAGTAAGAAAATTAAATACATAGAGGTTCAAATTACAAATTTTACAATTTTAACTTGTAAATCGTAAACTACGCAATTTGACACTCATAAGCGTATATTATTAAATATATATAATTTCCCCCCTCCCCCCAAAAAAAATTAATCCTATGTATAGTTATTATTTTATTTATATGATTATCTTCCTCTTTAAATATATGGTTATATTTTTTTTTTTACACTAAAAGCCAAAAGATAAAATTGCCTTACATAGGTGAATGAAAATTAAATATTCTGAATGGATATTTATAGAATATAGATACACACACATCTCTTCCCTTCGCTGCGGTGCTTGAACCCCCGGAACCAGTTTCGGTGCTCATCTATTTGATGAGCACCATAAGCTCATTAGATTTGAACTGTCCATATCTCATTTAGGTGGTTCTAATTTGATTTGTTTTTTATTTTTATTTATCCAAAATAATTATTTTAATACGTATAGAATTTAAAATAGTGATGATTTCTTAACTATCATTCTTTCAAAAAATAGTTTATTCTATTTAAAAATAATTAATTAAAGATTTTAAATCTAGACCGTTCAAATGAGATATACATGGTTCAGATCTGATGAGTTTATAGTGCTCATCAAAGAAATGAGCATCGAAACTAGTGGAGAGCATTTGGTGCTCATCAGTTTTGATGAGCACCCAATGCTCATCAGATCTGGACCATCCAGATCTGATTTGGATGGTCCAGATTTAATTTTAATTTTATTTTTATTTTTTTAAAAATAATTATTTTAATAAGTATAGGATAAAAAAATAAAGATAATCTCCTAACTATCATTTTTAAAAATATAATTTTTTTTATTTTAAAATAATTATTTTAAAATATTAGATCTGGACCGTCCAGATTAGATTTGGACGACCCAGATGGCTCATCAGGTGATGAGCACCGGGTGCTCATCACCTGATGAGCACTGTATGCGGCCGAAACTAGTTCCTTGAACCCCCACTTTTCTCTTTATCATGAAAAGAGGAAGTGTTCTCAACAAAAATGAATGCATAATAATGCATGACTAAGTCAACTGAGGTTAATTGATCGCTTGATAAAAAATGGGAAAAAGGATACAAGGTAGGGACTGTGATTAATGTAGTCTTAAAACAAAACTACATGATTACACGACAAATAATTTAATCTAATAGTGTTTATAAATCCCTTTCAACGTGTTTTATTAGAATTTAATGATGTTACTTATAAATATAATTAATATAAATATTCTCTTTCTGATGAAAGAATATACTTGTTCTGAGGTTTTGGAGATAATTCAATCTTAACCTTTGATCACAAAATTATAATAGAGCAAAATTATAATATCAAGCAAAGTGTACGAGATTTTTTCTCTTTAAAAAAGGGGCAAATAGCGGCCATTGCTTGACAGATTCTTCGAAGTAATTTAACATCCACTAGATTCCCTTTGAATATTCTACTAACTCCTCGTTCATCGGAAATTACATATTCTTACTATATAAAATAATATCTGCCAATCTTTCTAAATTACCCATGTACCCTTATGAAGTTCCGCCTTTATTTTTCTCTCACGCCATCAATTCTGCCCAGCAAAACCAATTTAATTCAGCCATTAAATATATCAAACAACGAACACTTATTTACTCACATGTCCTTGTCTAAACATACCCGATTTTGCGTGCTAGGATGTTATGAGTCCCATATTAAAAAAATCTCATAAGTGTTGTGGGGTTTATAAGTTTAAAGGGTTCCCTTCTTAATATGCTAGTATTTTAGGATTGAGCTTTTTTTTAGGTTTATGCTCATCATATTGGTGCTTTCATTGAAAGTCGATGAACCAGAAAAGGCCACCTGCGAAGGGTTTTAACTGGTAAGAAGACTGAGTAAAGGTGTGCTTTGTTATAAGTTCCACATAGAGAAATCTCATAAGTATTGTGTGATTCATAAATTTAATGCATTCTTCCTTATAATAAACTAATCTTTTGAAATTTGGCTCTTCCGTTGAGCTTATACTCATTACATAGGAATGTAGGATATCCCAATAATTTTTTCATTAAATACAAAGAAGGACATTATTAATGATACGTTAGATGTGAGAGAGCTTGGAAATAACTACACAGAAGTATATAAGGGCAAATTGGGCATTTAATTGAGGGCAGATGACCCCGATATCGACAGGGAAATGTGCAAGTGAGGCGATTAATGAATGTGTTGTTTTTGTTTTATTCTCTTATAGACTCTCCAAAGTCAATGCACGCCTCAACTTGCCTCCTTCAACTTCAATGATCTGTCTTTAATTCTACGGTGACAAAAACTCTTTTAAGATGGTGCACGATTCAAGCTTCCCTCCTCACTTTCTTTATAATTAATTTTCAGCCTCTTGGTCTCTTCCATGTCTGAAACTACTTACGCACAATGAGCCGCGTCGCCATGAAGCCTTCTAACTCGTGAGAAGTCATCTTTGTGTTAGTTTTCCAATGTCTATATAATGCGCTTTTCCACTTTTATCTGAGATCAGAGTATCACAAATCCTGCAGTCGAAAGAGCAAAGAATGGATATTTCAGATTCTGCAGTTGAGTCTCAGTTGAGAAAATTCGCTCTTCCTGTGGATTCTGAACACAAGGCAACTGAGTTCAGATTATTCTCAGTGGCTAAACCCCACATGCGAGCCTTCCATCTTTCTTGGATCTCCTTCTTCGCCTGCTTCGTCTCTAGCTTCGCTGCTCCTCCTCTCCTTCCTCTCATTCGTGATAATCTCAACCTCACAGCCACCGACATTGGAAATGCTGGGATTGCATCAGTTTCTGGTGCAGTTTTCGCTCGAATCGCTATGGGCACTGTGTGTGACTTGTTTGGCCCTCGTCTTGCTTCTGCTTCTCTCATTCTCCTGACAGTACCAGCAGTTTATTGTTCTTCCATTATCTCATCTTCTACCTCCTTCCTTCTGGTTCGCTTTTTCACAGGCTTCTCACTATCCACCTTCGTCTCAACTCAGTTCTGGATGAGCTCTATGTTCTCTACTCGAGTCGTTGCTTCAGCCAATGGACTTGCAGCTGGATGGGGAAACCTAGGAGGAGGAGCCACACAGCTTGTTATGCCTCTTGTATTTGCAATCGTTCGTGATATTGGTGCTGTCAAATTCACAGCATGGCGAATAGCGTTCTTCATTCCTGCGATATTTCAGATGTTAACAGCATTTGCAGTGTTCATATTTGGCCAGGATTTGCCAGATGGGAACTTCCATAACTTGAAGAAATCTGGGGAAAAGCCAAAGGATGACTTGAAAAGAGTTCTTTTCTTTGGGATCTCAAATTACAGAGGGTGGATTCTGGCTTTGACTTATGGATATTGCTTTGGGGTAGAGCTAGCAATAGATAATATCATAGCTGAGTACTTCTATGACAGATTTAATCTGAAACTTCATACAGCAGGACTAATTGCTGCAAGCTTTGGATTAGCCAATATATTTTCTCGACCTGGAGGAGGCTATATATCAGATTTAGTGGGGAAGAGGTTTGGAATGAGAGGTAGGCTTTGGGCCTTATGGCTGTGCCAAACCCTAGGAGGTGTGTTCTGTGTAATTCTTGGAAAGGTAGCATCTTTAACAGTATCCATCATTGTCATGATCATATTCTCTATATTTATTCAAGCTGCTTGTGGGATGACATTTGGGGTGGTTCCTTTTGTCTCAAGAAGGTACGTTTTCCTTTTCCCCATAGTTTATTATCAGTTCAAAGATTTATTTACTCCTATGTAAAACTTTTTAGGTGTCGATTAAGCTGTTAGATTCTCCTTAAAAAAGAAAAATTATTACGAAACTTCTGATTTAGTAAGTTTAACTTGTTAGGAAGAAGGGACCCATCAGATTAGAGGTATTTGACTGACCGAAGTGGAACATATACGGTGTTATATATTAGCAAAGTCGTCCTACTTTTGTTGAAAAAATGTTTGAATATGAATGTGTTTTTCTAACATGCACATATTCCACACTTGCTTTCTGCACCCTGTTTTTGACAAGGGTGAAGATAATTGATTTGTGGGATCAATTGGCAAGATATTTCAATACATCAAAATTCTGTAACGTCACTTCAACTAAAGTAAAAGGAGAATTAAAGTCTAAATATAATCTTTCGAAGTGGGGCTGACCTCTATATACAGAATTTATTGTAATAAAAGTAGATCTCACCTCTCTTTGTAATTTTTCTCTATATTCACTTCAACTAAATTGCGCTTTTGAGAATCTAGATTCCTTATAGGTTACTCCACCAATCTCTTTCTCTCTTTTCACTTCACTTGCAGTGCTCTTAATAGTTAATGCGGACAACAAAGTCCTCTGGTCTAGTCTCATCATATAAACAGAGAGCTATATTGACTAAGTGCTTAAAATTACTATCCAGTCCATCCTAATAACTTGCTCTGCATGTATATACGTTTCAGGTCATTGGGGGTCATATCTGGAATGACAGGAGGCGGAGGAAATGTGGGTGCAGTTTTAACACAGTTAATATTCTTCACAGGATCGAAATACTCAAAGGAAACTGGTATTACCTTAATGGGCTTGATGATCATATGTTGTACACTCCCAATATGTCTGATATACTTCCCACAATGGGGCGGCATGTTTTGTGGGCCATCGTCGTCGAAGAGAGTTTCAGAAGAAGATTACTACCTGTCTGAGTGGAGCCCAGAGGAACAAGAGAAAGGGTCCCACCATGGAAGCTTGAAGTTTGCAGATAACAGCAGAAGTGAAAGAGGCATCAGAAGCAGTGCTCATCGCTCTACTGCAACTAATCCTTCTGATGACGCCACGCCACCAATTGTGTGATTATATGCTCCAGATCAATCAAGTTTGTGTCAACAAAAATATTCTGGTTTGCTTATAAATGTAGGGGTGGCTTTGGTATTTTCAAAGATTGCACTTGGTTACAAATCGTTCATGCGTTGTTTGGAAGGAGCGTTTAGTTTAGGTGGACCAGTGAAATCTATTATATGCTACTGTTAGTTATCATTACAAACTAGATCTTGTATTTAAAAGCAAAGATAATATTTACTAGTAGTACCAGTATGCCAATTCTGTAAGAAAACAAAATGATGTGGCTTTGCTTTGTAAATATTAACATCTTCTGGGTTTTTTGCAGTTAATTTCATGTGCAATGGTTAAGCGATTTGATTTTGGTTTATTGAATATTTAGAGTTAAACTTGAGTTGGATGGGGAAAAAAAAATGAATCTTTGCGTATCTCAGATAGAATAATGTAATCCAGTTAAATCTTTATATTCAAAATGGTTGGCAAAAAAGGTATTTCTTTAATTTCAAAATAGGGATGGACATACATAGCAACTTAATTAGCTAACTAGAGCGTCACCCTCGACGTTGTATGGAGCTCAGAAATAAATTATATTACCCATAATTTGTTTAAGTTTTATAAATTTTACATTGTATAGATATAGTTATAATATTGAACGGATTAATAAAAAATTCTCAAACAATCACTCTTTTGAAAGAGGGAGAATGACCCAAAAAAACCTGGAAATTGCACAATTTTAAATAAGAAATTCCTCAAAAAAATATGTTGTTATTTGTAAATCAAGTCTACAATCAAAACTTGTTTAAGTATAAAAAACAAAACTAATTTGATGGGATTTAATAATTTTCAGATTCCATTTCTATTATGTTCTCTTTGAAAGATTCGATGAATGATACTCCTAAAATAAATAAATAAATAAAATAAATGATACTCTTCTACTTCATTTTCAACGAATCCAAAACAATCATTTCCCAGTCCCATCTTCCACCCTCCACTAATTATTATGAGCACGTTAATCTCGTTCTAATTCAATCGCCCAATATTGCGATTACTTTTCATTTTTTAATTTCACATCACGTATGTGGCAGTTCAACGGAAACCACAAACGTGAAAAAAGAAGTTTACTATTTATCCAAAATATACTAAATATAAAAAAATCAATGGTATATAATTAACATGTTTAATTTAATAAACATATGTTAACTTTTTCTACTAGAGTGGGATGCAATTAGATTCACACATGCAATTGCTGACCAAAACATATGTAAGTATATTAGAATAAGCTTTTTTTTTTTTTGGGGACAAATTGTAACTTGTTTATAACACTACATCACGTATTTATTTATTAGAACAAGTTTTTTTTGGACAAATAAATTAGACCCAGTTTAAAGAGTAAAGATATGTTACAAATTTATCTTCTAGATCCTTTATCACGATCTCTTACAATAATTAAAAAAAAATATTCACAGTGAATTTAGGAGGAGATAGAAAATAATAATACAAAAATAACATAGAATTTCAATCAAGTCTTTTGTATCTCATTATTTTCCAATACATATCAGAAATTTGATTTGCCATTTTTTCACATACTTTCTGTTCTTCTATTCTTATTATAAATGTATATAATATATTTATTTAGTGGGATTTAATTATGATTGCGGAGCATACCGATCCTGCTTTTATTTTATGCTTAACCTCCTATTTCCTTCTATCAACATATATTATATCCAATTAATTTGTAATTGTAAAAAATCTGAACTCCTTGTATTCATAAATTTATTTTTTGGAAAAAAAAACAAATGAGAAGGTCGGTGGCAACCAATAATTGGCAGATATATTCGTCACATACTTAATTTATATTGCAAATGAATATGAGAATCAGTCAACATTTTGTCAATTTCCTACGCATCCTTCTGCAGTTCGCTTCTTCCCAAGCTCACCGTTTATACGAAGCATATCCAAAAACCAACACTGAATTACTCACATTTCTATGTCCAAACATATCCTATTCCGTGTGTATCCCAATGTCTTCTTCATAACAACCGCATTCAGCATCCAATAAAACAAAATTCAAATATTTTTCAAAATGCAAGCATTCCTCAAGCTTTTTCACAATTTATCTGAATTTCGCAGCAGAAAGAAGCAAGTCCATAGCAAGCAGATACTAACAGTGTACTACTCTGTGCCTATATGTATAAGAAAAATTTGTTTCTAAATACGGTATGAGTCAATTATAAGGTAATTGATGACCTTCTTGTTGAATACAATAAAAAAGTAGGCGAGAAAATAATGAACATCACTTTTTTTTTTTTTTGTCAATAACCTTTCTTTAATGGGAGCAAGTGTAAAATTTTTTATTAATTTAATATATTTCTTGATATGCGAGAAAATGATACAAGTAACTTATGTACAAGAATGGAATAGAGTGATGCCTTCAAATATTTGACTTTTTGACTACATAAGCATCCAGTAAGATAATACGTACTTATGTAAATCCTCAGTCTAAAAACATATATACACACATATAAAAACATGTAAAGATGTGACAATAACAGGGTTCTATAGAAGAGGTAGATATTTGTAACTCACAGACTTGGCCAAGAGACAAAAACGGAAGGAGGTAAGGTTTGGTGCTTGTCCCTCTCCATTTAATGATCTTGCCCAACAAACTTTTAGCATTCTCTTTGATATAAGGGGTGTTTGGATGAGTGTAAAAACACTTTTTAAAAGTATTTTTTTGCAAATTGAGGCAAACTCCTTCACATATTTATTTTATATACCGTAAAAGTAGTTTTAAAATCATAGTTTTGTTTCCACCCAAATACCCCATAATCTGGCATCGTGACTTTAATCAATAGTACCTGACAACACATTCCAAATGGTCTAATGGTTTCAATCAACAGGAAGGTACTGCCACAAAACGGAGTCAACGCAATCAATTACCTCCTCCCATCTTCTATACTTTCCAAATTCATCACCGACTAGCCACATGTTCCTATTAAATTGATAGGAGTATGGTACAATTGAGCTAAGTGTAGTGGGTTCAAGCATTCCTGTTACCCTCTCTATTCCCACATACAAGGCACACTTCAAAAGGTTTTGATTGTACAAATCCCTTTACAGAATTTAGACAGCATTAAATATTTTTTTCCCAAAATTTGTCCCTCTAAGGTTAAGATAGTGGGAAAAGAGATATAATTAAGATGAGATCACAATACAATGAGAGTAATTTTGAAAAGTTCATAAACTTGAACTAATTCTGACAAACTGTCTTGGCAAATGTAAGTACAGAGATGGGAGGAGGTAAATAAAAAGTCGTTTCCAAAAAAAGAAGCAGATTCCATCGACTTGACAAGCAATTCCTATTCATGAGTTGTGGCAATGAGCTATCCAACTGCCATTGAACGAGCTTAAATTCTTCCAGCCAAATATGGAGTACAGGAATCTCATTCTCATCCCTATCTCTACAGTGCAACGTGCTGTAAACCAAATCTATTAGTGCACAAGCTCCCAAAGGAATTAGTGCAAGATGATGCAAACAGGCATAAGGTCTTCGAAAACAGCTCCCATGTGCACGAGTTCCTAAAACAATTGCTACTTTTTCTTCTGTAAATATGATATAGTAGTGTAGATTTGCCTGCCATGAATAGGAGAGAGCTTCCTAGTATGTTAGTGCTCCACTATACCAGGAAGTATAAGGGTAAATTGGTCATTCTGAGTGTCGAGAAAAGCTGTACAGACAAAGAACTCAGGAAAGTCAATAATTGTGGGTGTTTTTGGTTTCTTCCTTTCATTTTCACCCTCAGTTCTCCATATTCAATATTATTTGGTCTCTAACAATCTCTTCACGCAGCAAGAAACGCATGACGCTACATGCTTCAAGCAAGCTATGGTTAAGCCGACGAGTTATTCCTCCTTTGCCTTGAAGTGTCAAGCTGTTTCACTCTTTTGAACTTTAACGTAAGTAACGACAATGAGATTCGGCACCATGAAGGAAGTTATTAGCACCAAACCATGCTCTTCTTACCCATGAAAGTCATCTTACTTTGTTACAACTCTCAGAATCTCAGTTTTTAACCAATGATTTGTGTCCGTCTTTGTAGTCTAACATCCACAAACTCTGTTATATGCAGGTATTAAGTATCACATCTTACTTAAACTTCCAAGAGATATTTTTCTTCTTTAGTTCAATCCTCCAATTGCAGGGCCAAGTATGGATGCATCAGGTTCTGCAATGGAATCTCTGCAATCAAAATTTGCTCTTCCTGTGGATTCTGATCACAAGGCCACAGAATTCAGGTTATTCACAGTGGCTAAGCCCCACATGCGTGCATTCCATCTATCTTGGATTTCCTTCTTCTCGTGCTTTGTCTCCAGTTTTGCTGTGGCTCCTCTCCTTCCAATCATTCGTGACAACCTCAGCCTGACAGCCACAGACATTGGAAATGCTGGGATTGCATCTGTTTCAGGAGCAGTTTTTGCTCGAATTGCAATGGGGACTGCCTGTGACTTATTTGGGCCCCGTCTTGCCTCTGCTTCTATCATTCTCCTCACAGCACCAGCTGTTTTCTTCACTTCCATTATTTCATCTGCTAACTCCTTCCTTCTTGTGCGTTTTTTAACGGGTTTCTCCTTAGCCACCTTTGTCTCAGCCCAGTTCTGGATGAGCTCTATGTTTTCTGCTCCAGTAGTTGGTTTTGCAAATGGAGTTGCAGCTGGATGGGGAAACCTAGGAGGAGGAGCCACACAACTACTTATGCCCCTTGTCTTTGCACTAATCCAAAGTACCGGCACTGTCAAATTCACAGCCTGGCGAATTTCATTCTTCATTCCTGCAATGTTTCAAATGTTAACAGCATTTGCCATATTAATATTTGGCCAGGATTTGCCAGATGGGAATTTCCATGGCCTGAAAAAGTCAGGGGAAAAGCCAAAAGATGACTTCCCACGGGTGCTGTTTTATGGGATTACAAACTACAGAGGGTGGATTCTGGCATTTACTTATGGATATTGCTTCGGTATAGAGCTGACAATGGATAGTATCATAGCTGAATACTTCTATGACAGATTTGATCTAAAACTCCATACAGCAGGAATAATTGCTGCAAGCTTTGGATTAGCCAACGTGGTTTCTCGACCTGCCGGGGGCTATATATCAGATGCAATAGCAAAGAGGTTTGGAATGAGAGGTAGGCTATGGGCCTTATGGCTGTGCCAAACCTTAGGAGGGGTATTGTGCATGATCCTTGGCAAGGTGGGGTCTCTTACTCTATCCATCGTTATCATGATCATATTCTCTATATTTGTTCAAGCTGCTTGTGGGCTGACATTCGGGGTGGTTCCTTTTGTCTCAAGAAGGTATATTTTCCTTTTTCCCACAGTCTGGCAGATAAGCATGATGTCCCATTGATTAAAAAACTTCCCTCTTCAACTTTATCAGGCGGGGCATGAGTTTTTCCAGTAGAGTCCAATTTCTAACCTGCTATTGAGAGCAGTCTATATTACACATTCCACATTTTTGAACTTTCAACGATCAAAATTATGTTATCAGATTCACCTAAAGGAAAAGGGCATGAAATCCAGTAAAATTTAGTTTAAGTAAGAACCATCAGATCTGACATAATCTATTCAACAGTAATGGAAGATATATAATATACTAGGGAAAGTCATCCTAACTTCGTTGAAATCTTAATAGCTTGAACTCTCTTTTTTTTTTTTTTTAAAAAAAAAGGTTTTCTGGCGCGTTTCATGCTTCATGCATGCTGGTTCTTTTAAAACATTCATGGCTTCAGAACAGGCAATGACTGATTTCCAGAGCGGAGAAAAATATTTCAATAATCCCTAAGCTCGAAATGATCTTATTGTACAGCCTCAGTGCTGAAGTATGAAAAATTACATGAACATACATGAGCCAAAAGATGTACATACAAATACAGAGGCTGATCAAGTATCTTCATCCGAACATAGTTATATTAAAAAAATGTATAGGTCTTTATGGTTTATTCTAATAATCTGCATCCATATTTCAGATCATTAGGGGTAATATCTGGAATGACGGGAGGTGGAGGAAATGTGGGTGCTATTTTGACGCAGCTAATTTTCTTCAAAGGGTCCAAATATTCTAAAGAAAGAGGTATAACCCTAATGGGTGTGATGATCATAATCTGCACACTCCCCCTATGTTTGATCTACTTCCCACAATGGGGTGGCATGCTTTGCGGTCCCTCATCTAAAAAGGTTGCAGAAGAAGATTACTACTTGTCTGAGTGGAACTCAAAGGAGCAGCAGAAAGGCTCTCATACTGCAAGCATGAAATTTGCTGATGTAAGCAGAAGTGAAAGAGGAAAAAGAGTTCACTCTTCAGCAAGGTCTTCTGTTGAAGCCACACCACCAAATCCTTGATTGTTCTTCAGCGGGCACAAAATGCACTGGCATGAAGAAATCCTTTATTGAAGAATCAAGTTGTCTCAATATTCTGGTTCTTTTATAACTAAATGGATGACTGTAATATTACCAAGATCATGCTAGTTCACAATCATTTACATTTTGTTTGGCACATGAGCATTTTACTTTCCGAGTGCTTGGAAACTTAGTTATATAATTTTGGACACAAGACATGAAAAAGTCAAGATAGGCGCACTGCGCATGTTATCAATAACAGGTAACATGGTTTTTTTCAACATATTTCATGGCCAATTTTTTTTTTTTTTCATGATTAATTTTCCACGTACTTGGGAACAATTCCTTACCAAACCCCATAGTTATTGTGATTAGGAAGATGTTACTTAAGAATATATTGTGATTAGTAACCCCTGGCTTTTGTTGTATTTGAATTGTGTTTATCTTCTGTGTGTCATCTTATACAGTTTCAATTCTCTGTGTCAAATGGAACATATCTTCTCATTGGTATTGTTCACAAAATCTTCAAACTTCATTTAACTTCAACTAAACTGCGAAACATAAAACCAAAGAAAGTACTCAGTCATAATGAACACCAACGAATCCACATGTGAAGCAGGATTTTCCTTCAAATCGACAAAAGAATCTGTGTACACCACCATGGATATTATTCCAAAATAATAAGCACCAAGTATAAATAGAACCACATTAGTCGGTAAGATTGAAAACAAGGGAAAACAGGCGAAGGAAAAACGAAAGAAAGATAAGAAAACAAATTTTCATTACAAACACAACCATGCCCATTCAGAAATTACTGACAGCCAAACCAGTATTCAGTGAGCAGAAAGGCGGACACAGCACTTAATTTGCTTGTAAGTGAGCGAAACGACAATGGCGTTGAAATCAGAGGAAAACAACTATGAGGCCAGGCGTGCGGCGTGCCTCATCTGTCCCTTGGGAGCTCCATCAGGACAAGAGAGCCACTAGCCTCGGAAAATTGGAAGAAGATCCTTGCCGTTTCGACTTTCGATGTCGTATACTGATGTTAATGTCGCATTGGGCCTCACAAGGATTATATTGGGCTTCTGTGTAATAATTCATCTCCTTTAGTTTATTGGACCTCGTGAGGTTCTATTGGGCTTACTTAGCCCACAAAAATTCACAATTTGTTCCCCCATGTCTGCTCTTGTATAACAAAAAAGCCTTTTTCCCCGTGAAAGTATGCCAATGAAAGCCCAAAAAATTAATGGAAAATGAAATCTGATTATGTTTTATGTAGTTCTCAATAAAATAATTATTTTATACTATTTATGTTTTTAATAAAAAAAATTGATAAGTGTTTTACTAAAATGTTTGTTTACCTAATTGCCGTGGCAAAAGCACGGATTCAAAAATTTCTCAGAAGTTGTACACATCAACCCGTTTTGCTGACCAAGAAGAAGGATGGGAAAGAGATTGCAGGTAGCAGATGCGCGTTTTGATTTGGTGCAGAATAATACGTGTGAACGTGTTGAAGAATGGTTTAGCGGTGATATATTAGAAAAGTAATATAAACATCGAAATTTCCATATGATGCCTTCCCCCAATAAGCTCTAAAATCTCAATTATTTTATTAAGAGCTTGCTTGGAACTAACATTCAAAAACAGTTTTTCAAGATTTGCTGTGTAGAAGTATGTCAAATAGGTTTTATCTTGCCTTATGCGAATATGTTTATGATAAATTTTCATACTATTTTTGGTCCTAAGCATAAGAACTAGATAGCTAATTCTCAGATATAAAGAAAATTAATTAAATTAGTTATTTGTAATAAATGAGTGTTGTCTTCTCTATAATATCATCATTAACCATGTGCATTAAAACAATTCTTTGGTAAAAACCCTTAATATATGCAATCATGATTGGGTTGCTTAGGAGACAGAATAAATAAATACAAGGGACAAAATGAATTGTGACAATAA
This sequence comes from Neltuma alba, assembly GCF_004799145.2. Lineage (NCBI taxonomy): Eukaryota > Viridiplantae > Streptophyta > Magnoliopsida > Fabales > Fabaceae > Neltuma > Neltuma alba. The sequence continues at coordinate 54,511 of NW_021636150.1, read as the reverse complement.
ACTCCTTCAGGTTGAAAATATAAGATAAACTTTGATAGAAGGACTTGATTTTTTTTTATAAGATAATATTTACTTTTGTCTAAGTATTTAATAAGTTTTTTTTCCAATTTTGTCCCTTTATATTTTCTTTCCTCTTTAATTCATTTATTGTATATTTTACTCATTCTCTTCATTAATAAGGGCATGTTTTGAAGAAAAAATACATGTGTTACATATTTATTATTTTGAATTGATTTTAACTAATTTTTTAATAAACATTAAAAAAATAAAATTTACCTTATATTTTAACTAGAAGGGAATAATTAAGGACAAATTATACTTACAAGTGCACAACAACTATTAGGCATTAGCGGGGAGGTCACTGTGACTTGGCGCAATTCACTGCTTTGCTGATTCAACCCGAAGAAGAGTTATTAAAATAAACCTTGAAGAGATGATTTTACACAAATGTATATATATTTATATTTATTGTGGTGTCGTAATCCATCGGGGACGATGCGTCCCCCTCATTTTCAACGCGTTCGGACCTTCTACGTCACTTTCATCGCGTGGGGATCTGCCATTCTGCCATAAAATTGACATCTTCTTTGACATTAACAGCAACATCCCTAACAAATCTCAACCTTATACTCCCCACAAATCATCTCCAGACCACATTTGCCACTGGTCCCACCACCATGCTTGAACCTCTGTGTCACCAACCTGTCTTCCTATCATGACAAAATACGACGCCATGGTTCTTGATAACCCGAATTATCTGTTTTAATGTTAAGTTAATGGACTTTCGGTTGGTGACCTATTATATATTATCACTCGGTTTCTTGTTTGTTTGAATTCGCGGCACTTCACTGGCTTGAACAAAAAGAATACTACTCCCTATATCCATCAAAACTGTGTCTTTTCCACTTTCCTTTTCTTTCTTGTCGACTCTGTTTTCTTTTCCGGCTGTTTTCTTGCATTCCAAACACCTATTTCTGTGTGTCGTGCTCAACACCGAGCCAAAAAAGAAGAAAACTTTTTGTTTTCATCAGTAATGTCTGGTGTAACCCTTCTGCTTCTTCTCCTTTTTCGCTTCGCAGTTCCTTGTCTCTCTGATCCGAGAACTACAGAAGCAGCTCTGATGTGTGCAACAAACAAAACTACGCCATTTTCAGAACGCAATATCTTCTCAGACAATTTCTTAGCTGCATTACACGCCATGACTCCTTCGATTGATTCGCACGGATATGCGTCTGTTATTAATGGGACTGGAAATTCCACTGTTTATGCTTTCGCACAGTGCATGAAAGATCTATACAAATCGGATTGCAATATCTGCTTCGCGGAGATCAAGACTCAAGTCCCGAGGTGTTTACCATTTCAGAGAGGGACCCGCGGGGGAAGGGTGTTCTTTGATGGGTGTTATCTCAGGTACGATGATTACAACTTCTTCAATGAGAGTCTCAGTGATCAAGACAGAACTGTGTGTGGAAGCAAAGAGTTTGGTGGGAATCAGAGTATTTATGAGGCTAATGCAATGAAGTTAGTGAGGGATTTAAGTGCGGAAGCACCCAAAAATGATGGGTTCTTCGTGGGTTTTGTGAGAAGAAGAAATGTGACTGTCTATGGGTTGGCTCAGTGCTGGCAATTCGTTAATGGGAGTGCTTGTGAGAGATGTTTAGCAGAAGCTGTTAATAATATTAGTTCTTGTACCCCAAAAGAAGAAGGAAGAGTGCTGAATGCTGGATGTTATATGAGTTATTCAACCCAAAAGTTCTATGGCAACTCAACCGATCCCCCTACTGAAACTCATGGTAAAATTTAATACTTCCATAGAAAAAATTTCATTCTTTGTTTGGCCTATTCAGATTCTCTGCTTATTTCTTGAAAAGCTGGCAGTAAACTTTTACACCTATGCACCCCTTAATCCTTCATATTCTGCATATTCTCTTGGAACAGCAATATTGTGGAAAGTCCTTTCAAAGTTGCTCATATAGTGACCAGATTATAGCAATAAATCTATGTGTCATGATTTCTTAGGGAACAGCAGCAGTTACACTATAATGCTGGCCAGTGCTGGATCAGCTCTTGTACTGGCTGTTGCAGTAGTTGCCTTCTTTGCATGGAAGAGGATGCAGAGGAGGAAGAGAGGTATCAAATGTTTGATACTTGAGACTTTGGTAGATTGTTTTGAACTTGAAGCACATCGAATCATTTTTGTGGATTCTGATGGTTCTTTGTCTCTCAGCAAGAAGACAGTTCGGTGCACTTTTGGACAGAGTTCACAAGTCCAAGCTCAATATGACATATGAAGTTCTTGAAAGGGCAACAAATTACTTCAATGCCTCCAATAAGCTTGGACAAGGAGGTTCAGGTTCTGTTTATAAAGTAACTACTGGTCTTGCCTATAATTTCTCTGTTTGTATCAGCCAAATTTTCACTCAGATTGGTTGACTATATCTTCATTTTCCCCCTTTTAACATATATGTAGGGAGTTCTGCCAGATGGGAATATCGTAGCTATAAAAAGGCTTAGCTTTCACACAACACAATGGGCAGATCATTTCTTCAATGAGGTTAATCTGATAAGTGGCATTCATCATAGAAATCTTGTAAGGCTTCTGGGTTGCAGCATTACAGGACCCGAAAGCCTTCTCGTTTATGAATACATGCCAAACCAAAGCGTTCATGACCACTTTTCTGGTTGACATCTAACCAAGTCTTTGAGACATTTCCTCATAACTTTTTTATATTACTTACATTGCATCATTTTGATACTCTTTCAGCGAAGCAAAAATCTCAACCCTTGACTTGGGAAGCAAGGCGTAGAATTATATTGGGAACTGCAGAGGGATTGGCCTATCTCCATGAGGAATCACCAGTGAGAATTATTCATAGAGATATAAAACTAAGCAACATTATGCTTGAAAAGGACTTCACACCCAAGATAGCTGATTTTGGACTGGCTAGATTATTTCCAGAAGATGGGACTCACATTAGCACTACTGTTGCTGGCACACTGTAAGTTCATGACCTTCTTCAGTTATCTGAAGTTTCTGATGAATTTTCCATTATAGGAAACATCCTGAGTTGGTATTTTTAATGTGTACATGTAGCGGTTATATGGCTCCAGAATATGTTGTTCAGGGAAAATTATCAGAGAAAGCAGATGTTTATAGTTTTGGAGTCCTTCTAATTGAAATCATATCCGGAAAAAGGAGTAGTTCTTTTGTTCTAAATGCATCCTCCATCCTACAAGTGGTAATTCTTCATTTTGTCTCAAAACCAAGTTTAACAAGGAGCACTTTTATTAAGTTTGCTGATTATCCCAATATGTTTCTCTCTTGGTTTCAAAGGCTTGGAATCTTCATAGGTCAGACAACCTAGGTAACATGGTAGATCCGAGCCTTCAAGACAATTATCCAGCGGAGGAAGCACGTCGGCTACTTCAGATAGGATTGCTTTGTACACAAGCATCAGCAAATCTACGACCGTCAATGTCAGAAGTGGTGAAAATGATGACTAGCAGTGAGGAAATTCCAGAGCCAACACAACCGCCATTTCTGGTTCCAAGCAGTATAGAATGCAGCAAATCTGAATATAACTTTCATACTTCATCCAACACAAATTCTTCAGAGGACAGCATGACTGAAAGCCTTATTCCTCCTGGATGACTCACACATTAACGTATTATATATACACATCTAATATTACTCATAGTTATATGTGTAATAATATGCTTTTGATCTTTTCACAGTGTAGGCGATTTCACGGTCCTTTTGTTTTTGCTAGTGCTTGAGAGCCAACTTCCTCGTGTATATTAAAGCTTCTTAGCATAGAGAATAGTTGTATGAGATTATCCTTTTGAGTCTGCACGCCAGATTTATACATTGGGACAGGCCGTCATGTGAAAAGAGAAGTTGAAACATATAAAATATTTCTTTCCTTTTTATATAAGATCTCCTTATCAAATTTGATTAAATTAAAAAAGTTAGATAAGTTAGTTAATTATAAGAAATATGAAATATTTTTTCAAAAATACTATAATCATTTTTTTAATATCCTCTTAACAAGTGATAAATAAGTCTTATATTTAGGATCAAGATCAATTCAACAATTAAGTCCTATATAAAAGGCCGGAAGAGTACTTTAATATAAAAGTTTATTATTGTTGAATTTAGTCATAAATATAATATTTCAATATATTTTTTCCTCTCCACTCATCATTCTTTTTCAAACTATCTTTGTTGGTTGTACATGTTAAGAGAATTTTATGATAGTTTCAAGGTAAAATATTAAAGAGGATATTTTAAAAAAATTAACATATATATTTTTATAAATAATTAATTTAATTAATTTTTTTAATTTATCCAAATTTATTAGGTAGATCTCATGTTGAGAAAGTGGGTAGAATGCTTTTTTCCAAAAAAAAAAATCACTTTTATTGTGAAAGGTCAACGCTACCTCCAAATTCAAAAGATGCAGATTCTGCGAAAACACCCATGAGATACAGTTGAGTTATTGGAACTCATGTCAGACACTAAAGACAAGACAATCCAATTTTTGTTCTTTTGGTCAATAGGCAATCCAATTTATACTTCTCAACATGCTTAGATTTTATATTTTGTTGTGATAGTTTCTGCTGTAATTAATATAAAATATAATTAATTAATTTAAATAAATTAAAAATATTAGTTAAATAAGTTAATATGATTTTTTTTAAAACACTCTGAGTATCTTTCTTAATTCCCTTCCTCCCTATCCTATTTAATTATTGTTGAGAGAATACCAATAAAGTTAATTTTAAAAAAATTAATAAACATGTAAAATAGGTCTTATATATAAAACTAATATGAACTTCTTAATTAACTTCTATATTAAAGATCCAAGGAGTATATACACATATAATGGTGTGATAGCATCTGATTTATATCTTTTTTGACCAGCAAAGGCATCTGATTTATATCTTATAATTAGTACTCAAAATAAAATTTATTGGAAACCAAAGTATTTATACATACTGACATTTTTCTTTTCTTTTCATTCTTTTTTGGGAAAATGACAATAAAATACCACTTGAATTTCAAAAAAACAAATAAGGCACCTGAATAAGCAAAATGACAAATAGGGCACTGAGTACCAATTTGAATTCATATTTTCGCCCAAAAGACCAAAATGCCCTGATGAAATTGGGAAGATAGACGCTGAAAGTGAGAGAAAGGAGAGAGGAAGATCGACGCAGTGAGAGAAATGAGAGAGGAAGACCGACGCTGATGAAATGCGGGAAGAAGGAAAGAAAAACGTTGGAAATGCTATTATCTTACTCCTTCGCATCACCATTCTGTAGAGATTGTTGATTTTGGTTGTGGGAAGAGGATTTGTAGTGAGAGAGGGAGTGAACCGAAGCGGAAAGATGAAGCGGAAATCAAAACTGGCAAGCAATTACGTAACGTAACTGCTGTCATATGCCTGCTGGTTTGTGGTAAATCCCATTACGTGAATGGTAAATTTCACTATACATGTAGTTAATTATGAATTTTACAAAATACATATTGTGATTTACAACTTTTATAGTGAAAGTGACTACTTTGTTAATGGGTTTTGCAACCTGTTTTCAGGAGATAAACAACTTATTTGTAAAAACTAATAAAAGTGACAACTTTTGTAGTCACGTTGAATTAACTGGTTGTAAAAGCCATTTAAGAAGTGGTCATTTTCACTATAAAAGTTGTAAATATCACTGTGTGTTTTGTAAAATTCAGCGTCAAATTTTATTGATTTTTAGAAACAAGTTGCTCATCCCCTGAAAAGAGATTGCAAAACTCATTTAAGAAGTGGTAATTTTCACTACAAAAGTTGTAAATATCACTCTGTGTTTTGTAAAATTCAGCATGGAATTTTATTGGTTTTTAGAAACAAGTTGTCAATCCCTTGAAAAGAGGTTGCAAAACTCATTTAAGAAGTGGTAATTTTCACTACAAAAGTTGTAAATATCATTCTATGTTTTGTAAAATTCAGCATAAAATTTTATTGGTTTTTAGAAACAAGTTGCCAATCCCTTAAAAAGAGGTTGCAAAACTCATTTAAGAAGTGGTAATTTTCACTACAAAAGTTGTAAATATCATTCTATGTTTTATAAAATTCAGCATGAAATTTTATTGGTTTTTAGAAACAAGTTGCCAATCCCTTGAAAAGAGGTTGCAAAACTCATTTAAGAAGTGGTAATTTTCACTACAAAAGTTGTAAATATCATTCTATGTTTTGTAAAATTCAGCATGAAATTTTATTGGTTTTTAGAAACAAGTTGCCAATCCCTTGAAAACATGTTACAAAACCCATTGAAGAATTGATCATTTTCACTACGAAAGTTGTAAATCTCACTATGTGTTTTGTCAAATTTAATAGGAAATTTTATTAGTTTTTAGAAACAAGCTGTCCATCCCTTGAAAACAAGTTACAAAACCCATTCAATAAGTGGTCATTTTTACTACGGAAGTTGTAAATCCCACTATATGTTTTGTCAAATTTAACGTGAAATTTTATTAGTTTTTACAAATAAATTGTTTATCTCCTGAAAATAGGTTGCAAAACCCATTAACAAAGTAGTCACTTTCACTACAAAAGTTGTAAATCACAATATGTATTTTGTAAAATTCATAATTAACTACATGTATAGTGAAATTTACCATTTACGTAATAGGATTTACCAAAAACCAGCAGGCATACGACAGTAGTTACGTTACGTAATTGCTTGCCATTGTTTTCTGATTTCCGCTTCAGTTCACTCCCTCTCTCACTACAAATCCTCTTTCCCACAACCAAAACCCACCAAATCAATAATCTCTACATAATGGTGATGCGAAGGATTTAGTTTCGTCAACTGGAGAGGGTTCGGTTTCGTGGAGTGGAGGGATTGGTTTCATCGAGTAGAGGGATTCGGTTTCACTGAGGGGAGGGATTAGTTTCACCGAGTAGATGGATTGGTTTCGCCAAGTGGGGGCAGTTTCTTTTTCGCCGAGTGGGGGGAATTGCTTTCGCTGGGAGGAGGTGATTTCTACCTTTCTCTATCTCCTCAATTTTCAAATACAATAAGGACAATTCAGTCTTTAGGCCAAAAATCAAAATTCCAGATTGGTACCTGATGCCTTCTTTGTCATTTTGCTTATTCAGGTGCCTTATTTGTCTTTTTGGAATTCAAGTGGTATTTTAGTGTCATTTTCCCTTCTTTTTTCTTGAGCTAGCATGGAAGTTGGAACGCAGCATCTCATGCTAACGTCATTTTATGACTTCCCATGAGGACTATTGTAGGATAGTTTACGTTAGAGGATCTGAAAAAAGTGAAAATTTACTGGGAATTAATTTCAGATGAACCATGAAATTTTTAAAACATTACTACTGCTATTACCTGTTTTTTATATAAAACCTAATTGAGAGTTTTAAATTAAATTCTAAATATAAGATATTAATTTTTTTTTAACTATAGGTGAAAGATCTTCAGGTGAGTGAATCTCGAGTACGGTGTACAAATAGCTTACTCTTTATAGCGCATTCCAAGCAGACACCTGAAAGCTTAAAAAGATTCCCTATTTGCTGCTTTAGCAATCATCTCGAACTTGAATCGGAGCGATAGGGAAGCACTACAAGTATTGAATTCATAGCAAAGAGAGTAACTCTTTCTTTTACATTTAAATGCACATAATTAAATATGATAATTTAAGAAAGTCGATCCATATTTGTGTTATTAAGGAGTGCAGGTAGTATTAAGTTACTTAAAATTACATCCCTCTTAAATGTAGCATACCTTTCCTAATAATCTATAATAAGTTACTTAAAACTTCATTACTTTGGATGGACCATCCAGATTAAATATATATAATTTAAATTTTACTCATTTCATAATGTTAATACTTTTGTTCAAAAAATAGAGCATAAAATAAAAATAATGTTATATTGTTAACTTAAAATATTAAATTTAAAAATTTAAAAATCTAGACCAGCAACTCGCACTTCGAAATGATCAAAAGAAGAGTAGTATGGTAGAATTCGTAACATCCCTCAGGTGGGCTAAATATTACAAACTTTGGGTCCTTGTATGTATTATTTCCTTTTCCGGCAAACCGCGCAATCTTCCCAGAAATACGAACGCGTCATTGAATTGTTTGTCACAGAAGCTAAACACTCGCTATCTGTCAAGGCTCTGTTTGTTTGTTTTTTTTTTTTTGGGTCCCTTTTCAAACGATAAACGCGTTGTTGGAGTAGCTGAGCAGGCTTTAAAGCCTTTTTCTTGGTTTCCCACGAAATCAATTTCTCAAGGTAGTTTGTCTCGTATATAGAATTCACGTATCCCGTAAAGAGAGACTTCAATTCAATTCTGGAACTGAATGGAATTGGAAAGCACAGGTAAGAACCTTCTAAACAGACTTGTCTACTTCTCTTTCTCATTCGCTGAATTCACTTCACACTTCATCTGACTTCTCTTTTGATTTCAACTTCTTTATTGAACTACCATACTAACATTGTACTTACAGAACTAGAACTATTCATGGTTGACGAATTACAGTCTCGCATGATGTCAGAAACTTTAAACCGAGTTTTGGCCGTCTGTTTCAGCTTGCTATGCAGGCGTGACCTTGGTTCTTGTCTCTGCTTCTTTTCTTTGCTTTTTTTCTTTTTCTTTCTGATCTTTTCTTAGAGAAGATTGCTTTCATTGATGGTGGGGCTTTGTAGGGCCTCATCTCTTTAAAAATATAATAAATGGGACAGGTTTTCCTGGGGCCTAAAACTTGTAATTTATCACCGACGATTTGTCTAGAAGCTTTTTAAATTTTAATATCCCAGCAACAATAGCAAGTCATTTTGACTTTGGCACCTTCTGCATGTTAAAGAAAGTTCACCCCAAGTCTGAAGAAGGGTTTTATTTTTTTCTGAATTATATTTCAAATATTCTTTTTATAATTTATATTATTTTGTCTAGACTACTTTTTAGATTTAAAAACGTATTTTACTCCATCAACTAAATACATATGAAACTTTTCAAGAGTTTTTGAAATAGAATTCAACTTCTCAGTATATATAATTTATTCTTATCAACCCAACAACCTTCTTTATATGGCTCCAATGACTTTTTGAGGAGCCATTACTTACCGCCAAGGTTGTCAAGAAAATCAGGCCTCCGGCTCCAATGGACATTACAATCGTGTCCAACATTGATGGATTATTCCAAGTGGGGTCAGGGTGACAGCTCATCAACCCTATTCTGTCTAGTATTGAAGTGTGAAACTAAATTTTATACTGATATAAACACAAGCCACGAAAGAAACAGATTTACCTTTTAAGAGCTGGAGAAATTATCACCCTGTTGTTTTACAAACCTTTTTAAGTGATCTCCTACCAAAAAGTCTGTGCCTAATTCGGTTCTTGTCCTCCTTTCACACATCGCCCCTCCTATCTGCATCTACTTTTGTCCTTACATAGCCTTCGTATTCAACCTAAGCTAATAATGATGCATTTCATTTTCATGGATCCAACAATATGTTAAAATTTCTGAGAGTAAACGATGTGATCATAAAACCCAGAATGATCTTGTATCTAATATAGCTACAAGCAGAACTTTTAAATTCTCCTTTCACTGCAGTTTCTTGTTGAGCAGTCCAGCAATCTGTAGCAGAGAACATGAAGAAGGCAGTCCAATTAGCCTCTTGTCAATCCCTTATTCTCCTTCTAATCAAATCATTACTACCACTATTTATGCTGCCAGAAACAGTAGTGGCAGATCCGAGAACCAAGACAGTGCAAATAATGTGTGGAAGACAGACAGAGCACAATATCACAAACTTTGTGTCAAATTTTGTTACAACCATGGATGTTATCAGTGATCAGATGCGCCATGATGGGTATGGCACAGCAGTTTCAGGGAGAGGTCCTGATACTAACTATGGCCTTGCTGAGTGCTATGGTGATCTTTCCTTACTTGACTGTGTCCTATGTTATGCTGAGGCACGAACAGTTCTTCCTAAGTGCTTCCCCAGCAATAGTGGTCGTATATACCTTGATGGTTGCTTTATGAGGGCTGAGAATTACAGCTTCTTTCATGAGTACAGAGGAGAAGAAGACAGGGCTGTGTGCGGAAACACAACCAGAAAAGGCTCGAGTTTTCAAGCAACAGTGAAGCAGGCGGTTCTGAGTGCAGTTGAAACCGCAACAAATAATGACGGGTATGCCAGGGGGAAGGTTGCTGTATCAGGAACAGCAAATGAGTCAGCTCATGTTCTGGCTAATTGTTGGCAAAGTTTGAACACAAGCTCCTGTAAAGCTTGTCTTGAAGATGCTTCTTCTTCGATATTCGGATGCTTGCCCTGGTCGGAAGGAAGAGCTCTGAATACTGGCTGCTTCATGAGGTATTCAGACACAGATTTCCTGAACAAGGAACTGGAAAGTAAAAGCTCATCAGGTAATTGTGTTATGATCCAGCTTTGAGCACTAAGAGAAATTTACATATAATAATGATAGATCATAGATCCTTGAGTTAGTTAGTTCCCATTGCTGAATTTTGCAGGTAATATAGTAGTGCTAGTGGTTGCAATTGTCAGTTCAGTGATTGTTTTCGTGGTTGCAACTGCCTTCGGGGTTTATGTCTGGAAACAGAGATACATTCAAATGAAACGGAGAGGTATGTGACTTATTCAATGCCCTGCCTTGGAAAACGTAACTTTTTAAAACGTAATACTCTTTTTAACATTAAAGGCCTATTTTTAAGGTATGAATCATTTAAATATCCTTTCTACCTTCCAATGTAACATTTTTATGCCTCACAATATTGAAAACTATCCACTCATATAACTCAAGCATGTCAAACACAGAAAGTCACGCAATTCCTAGTGAAATATAACCAGTTCCTTCCTAGGATTTAAAGAGCCTGGGTCCAGTTCTTGATATCGTATGGTACTATAATGAGGAACCATAACTTATTTTAAATTATCCAAAGATGTGTACTGACCCCGATAGTTATTCTGCATTGAAGCTTCAAATGACGTAGAAAAGTTAGCAAAGACCCTTCACCACAACGGCTTGAACTTCAAGTACTCAACATTGGAGAGGGCAACCGACTCTTTCGATGTTGCTAACAAGCTTGGACAAGGAGGGTTTGGGACAGTTTACAAAGTATTTCCCTCTTGTGATACGCTTATATAACCATTATTTATCAAATAGAAACCACTCTTAACATTTTCCATTGCAGGGAATTTTGCCTGATGGAAGAGAGATTGCAGTCAAGAGGTTATATTTTAACAACAGACATAGAGCAGAAGATTTCTATAATGAAGTCAACATAATCAGCAGCGTGGAACATAAAAATCTAGTCAGATTGTTAGGATGCAGTTGTGCAGGGCCTGAAAGCCTTCTTGTTTATGAGTATCTACCCAACAGAAGTCTTGATCGTTTCATTTTTGGTAATTACTCAAATCCTAATCTAGCTCCGTTTAGTGCGCGGTACTCAGACAATTGAGCGCCAGTTAAAGCTATTTATGGCCTATTGTAATTCATTATGAGTTTCACAATGTGAGTTTAATATGATATTTCTTAATCATTTTATCGCATGACAGATAAAAACAGAGGCAAGGAACTAAACTGGGATAGGAGATATGAGATTATCATTGGGACTGCAGAAGCATTAGTCTACCTGCACGAGAAGTCCAAGATTAAGATAATTCATAGAGATATAAAAGCCAGCAATATCTTACTGGACGCAAGGCTTCGAGCTAAAATTGCAGACTTTGGTTTGGCTAGGTCTTTCCAAGAAGAAAAAAGCCACATCAGTACAGCTATTGCAGGAACTTTGTAAGTATCTTTAACCATGTTGCGTGTTTGACAGTTAAAAACAGAGTTTTAAGCAAGTTAGACTACTATGCTGAATAACTTATGTGTCATTGTAAAACTACCACGTTATATCTGAAATTAATCTTTTCTTATGCTATTTTTTCTGTGCTTGCAGAGGGTATATGGCTCCAGAGTACCTAGCTCATGGTCAATTAACAGAGAAAGCAGATGTATATGGTTTTGGTGTGCTTCTGCTAGAAATAGTTACTGGGAGACAGAATAACAGAAGCAAAGCATCAGAATATTCAGACAGCCTAATTACAGTGGTCAGTTACTTATTATTCCATTACTTAATGAATTCTACTTCTCTTCAACCACACATTTCTCATATTATGACTAGATTGAGATCTGAACTAACCTAGCCTTGTCTTTGTTTGCCTTCTGGTAAGATCAGACATGGAAGCATTTTCAGTCAGGGACAGCAGGACAACTACTTGATCCAAATCTAACATCGCAGGAAAACCACAATAGCGATGTTAAAGATGAAATTCTAAGAGTGGTGCACATAGGACTTCTATGCACTCAAGAGATCTCTTCATTGCGACCAACTATGGCAAAAGCTTTAGAGATGCTAACTAAGAAGGAGGAGCAACTTCCTGCTCCCTCAAATCCACCCTTCATAGATGAAAGCACAATGGAACTCCAAGACATATATGGTGATCCATTCTATCCTCTCAATGCAGCAGATTCAATTGCTACTATGTCCCACAGCGAATTTTACCCCAGGTGACCATCAGATTGGAGAGAGAAATCACTTATATGCATCAAATTCTGCACGCCAGCTTCACTTGAGCTGGCAGATGCTCGGCTCGGCTCAAACTTGCATAAGTTGGAAGTCGCTAGCAATTCTTTGCATCATCCGAAATTTTATGATGTTCACATTTAGATACATGGGAAGTAGCTAAGCTTTCAGACATCCTAGTAGAGTTGTAGGTAGTAAATAGTGGATATTGAATAAATCGAATCATGATCGACTTCACATGGATTTTTGGGTCAATATCTCATCATCACTTGATCCTTTGCCACATTTGGATAGAGCTCCTCCCACTTGCAAAGAATACTCGTTTTCAACGAAAAAAGAAAGAGAAGATAAATTGAAAGCTACTGTGGTTTTGCACTTTGATCTGCCGAGTAAAACAAGTCGCTTATGCATTACAAGCACAAACCATAAAAAATAAGTGCGTGATCAAGGGAAGTAGGTGTAAGAGCAGGCACGATTAATTCATCAATAATGCCCTGAAATTAATACTGCAGCTTTGCAATGTAACAACTTTTGCAGAACTTACTTGGGGGACAAAACCAGAAAAAGAAAGTTACTTTTTTCAACTGTATTGTCTGGAACATTTATTGTGGCAAAAAGAGCAAGCAGTAGTAGTCTCCATTGCACATTCAGTAAACTTCAAAATGTCAAGAGTGGAGCACTTTGATTAAGAGCAGAGTCTGTGTAATTACAAGCGGAGCAAAAATCGCCCCGCGATAATAAATAAATACATATCCACTGGAATAAAAATCCATAAATAAATCCCATCTAACGTTTTGCTACCAGGCAGCCCATGAAGCCTCCACTGATCTCATAGTGTCGTGCAGTAGAAAAACCAACTTCTAAAGCAAGTTTCTCCAATTCCTTCCCTGCATCAATGGAGGGTTTTATTAATTACACAATCAATATGACAGGTCATGTAATAGCCAGAACTGTTTGATTTTTTCCTTCTATCAAGTGCAACTAAGAACTATGTAGGTTTCAGTTGCTCATGCTTCAAAAGTAGATTGATGTAAACTAAATAAAGGCAGGAAACTGCTCCAAAGAACAAGGAATTTTGCGCAAAATATGCAACTACAATCAACTTCTGGCTTCTATAGTAGCTAAAACAAATTCCATATTTAAACAAAAAGAGAAAAAGGCCTGTCTGCACACTTCGAGTACATTGAAGGCAGAGGAAAAGCCATGATGAACATAGATTGAAAACAAACCTGTCAAAAACTCTCTGATTGAGCTATTTAGATATCTATATTCTTCGGAGAGGCCATAACCAGAGGCCACTGGGACTACAACGTTGTCAATCATCCATTCCTAGCAGAAGTTAATATGTGCAGATTAATGCTAAGTAGCCCCATCATCTAAAGTGAGATATTGTGAAGTAATAACCCATAAAAATTATGCCTACCATAGCTGAGGCAGTCAGAAATTGATCGCTCTTATTAAAGTCAAGGATAGACACTCTGGAGCCTGGAAAAATGAAAAGGCATAACAGAATGACAAATATAAGAGATCGCCGATAATAAAATTGATGGGGTTCAGAGACAAAAGCTACCAGCTTTTAGGACTCGTAATATTTCTTGCATGGCCTTGCGCCTATCAACCACATTTCGCAGACCATAACCCATAGTTATAGCGTCAAATGAACCATCAGTAAATGGCAAGTTAAGAGCATCGCCTTCAACCCATCTGCCAAGCAATGAACAGTCACTGCCTTCACATTTTGGTCACATGAAATAGTAACCCATAACTATACAACACAATTTTGCAGCTTAATAACAGAGAAGCAACAAGATTTGTTAAGGATAACTGTAGCCAAAGAATCAATTATATGCTCCAAGCTCCTATGTAATGTTTTCCGTATTGCTAGGATTACCGATGCTCACTCAATATTACTGAAGTAGTCCTTCGAAAGCAAGTTCTGACGAGATGAAGCAATCAACAATTGCTCCTTGGAGAAGTCAAGACCAGTCACCTGCAAGATTCCATGACCCCAAAAGACATCAATTACATTAAAATCCACCTTAAACTATCAGAAAATTTAGTACTCCTCTAATCCTAAATATAAAACCCATTTCGTAGTGTAAAATTACACTACAAAATGGGTCTTATATTTAGCACCAGAGGGAGTATTACTTATTAGTGTGTCTGTGTGTATGTAATCAGTATTAGAGTATATGTAGCTGACTTCATTAGGAACTAGTCAGGCTTTTCTTAGACAGCTGTACAGCATAAGTTACTGAGTTATATCACCGGATATATAGACACCTGTACTGTCATCGGGATGGAGCCCATTATCAATAAAGTGCACTTTTCAGTGTTAAGCAAGGTTACCTTGCAATAGCATAAAATCCTGTACCCACTAATTCCCCCATATCTAAACATAAAGGCAAAATTGACATGGGTGTTTAAGTGGAAACAAAAACATGATTTTAAAAGTTTTGTTTCGATCGAGTACTTTTTTTTAAGTGATATCCAAACACAATCAAGCATTAAAAAAAAAGGTCCACCAAAGATTAAACATCTAGGCTCATGGCTCCATACTACTCAATTCTACGACCAAACTCCCGAACAGAAACAAGGGCAATCATTTGTTAAGATGATGAACAGAACATTCACATAGTCCAAATTAAACTAAACATTAGAACAGGAATTGGCAATAGGAAACAGGAAATGAAAGCAACCTCGCCGTTTAAGCCAACTTTCTCAGACAAAAGAAACGTTAAATCCCCACTCCCACAGCACACATCCAATACACGGTCTCCCATTTTCGTTCTGTTTCAGAGTTCAAACAAAGAGCGCATTAAGGGAGGGGCGAAAACCCCAAACGTTTGAAGGAAACGCATTGATTCCGTGGTAAGGGAACAGCATACCCGCTCCATGACACTGCCATTCGCTTCCAAATGCGATGCTGACCCAGGCTCAACAAATCATTGAGCTAAGGAACCGGATCAAAAAATAAATGGAAGAAAAAAAGTGTGATGAGATGATACAAAGAAGAAACGAAGAAGAAGGGAGAGAAGGCGTACGTAATCATAGACGGGAGCAATGCGAGTGAACAAGGCCTGGCGTTCCGCGACACATCGAACTGGGTTTCTTAATGTTGGAAAAGCAAGGGGCCGAGACGACGAGAACGGAGCAGGCATGACGTGCAAGAACGCCATTTCCAACTAAATTTCTTATCCCCAGAAGCCACAAGGCAATCAATCTCAAAGTCATTGTCGCTTTTCAGGAACCTCATATTTATAGCATATCTAGCTAACCTATCTGCTAGTTTACGGTTTACACGCACACAATTCCAGCCAAGTTAAGGCCCTGGGCACGCAGTGGGCACAATCCTATAATGGGCAATGGCCTTCCTTCACCTTCGTCATTGCTGCTGGATATTCTGCCATCTTACAGCAAAAGCCGACAACTTGACCAACACAGCCTTTCACCTATGGCCTCTGCCCCCGTCTTTTTATTCTTTTTCTAAATTACTTCTAACATATTTTAAAACATAGGTTAAAATTTTTTTAAAATTTTATTAATTTTTATTTAAAATTTAATAATTTTATAACTTTATTTTTATTTAATATATATTATACTATATATAAACAAAGTTAAACATAATAATAAATGAAGAGTAATGTCTATAAAAAATTTTTTCTTAGTACACTATAAATAAAACAAAAAAAGTCTCTCTCTGCCCTGTAAGAACTAGAGGAGTATAAAACTATAACCCTACTTAAACACCGCATAAATCATTTTAAGCATGATCTTAACGAAATGAATCAAGAATAGCTTTAACTGAAGAGTTAAAGAAAGCTCGCTTCTAACAACCCAAAAAAAAAAACAAATAAATAAATATCAGAATCAGAGCGCTTCAGTCATTATAAGTCATTTTTCCTGAAATTACAGCTTATCATGAGAAGACGGCCAGTTCTTCAGGCCCCAACAAAAAAAAGACAGTTAATTCCATAATTCAGTCGCCTCCCTAGAGTCCATGATGTACTCATCCTGAAAGGATAAAATTTACTTGGCGCGCACAGAACTTGTGTAAACCTCTTTCGTTTAAAGGGAAAATTACTGTAGAGTCCCACAGAAGACAATTTACTACCAGAAGGTCCCATGAAATCAGAAAATGTATATGAGGTCCCAAGGGACTTATAGCAAAAAATTTGAAACTTGCAATTACTTTCTTGCCCTTTTGATTAGAGAAAGTAACCGAAGCACACTCAAAATCGTTTCGGTTTTCATCTTCGCGAAATCGGCCGCGCGCTCACACTCCGTCGCCCGCTCACACTCCGCCGCCGTGTCGTTGGTGCTTTATCCTTGTGTGCTCCGACAGGTTCAATCTCCGGCGAGGTCTGTTAGTTTCTGGTTGGTACATTGTCGGTCGCTGCTCCGCATTCGGTCACTCTCTGGTCCAACGCCTTCAATCCCCTGCGCGGTCCATCGGTCTCGGGTCTGCACGCCGTCAGTCTGTCGTCCGCAGTCCGTCGGTCTCTCGTCCGCCCGCCGTCGCCGTCTTCTCCGACGCATTGAACGGTTTCAATCTCCAGCACGGTCCGGCCGACTCTGGTCAGCACTCCATCCCTCTCTGGTCCGCACTCAGTTGCCGTCTGCTCTGACGCCGTGAACTCTCTGGTACAGTCCGGTGGTCTCTCTACTAACGCCTCAATCTCCAGACAACTAGTCTCTCTCGGTTAGAATATTTGACAATTTGAAGCTTCTTGGTCATATTTTGAAAAATGTTTGGTTTGGAATGTTTGAACATTTGAATTGTTGATTGTTCGTAAAAGCTGCTCGATGACCTGAAGTGGTTTGGAATGTTCGGTTGTTTCGTGTGTTTATATATGGAACCAGTGATAACCGTGACTTGTATTTTCACTGTGAATGTGGATATTACAATGATCTGACATGCGAATAAAAGTTAGGGGCAAAAGTTGGGGCTGGTTGGTACAAAGTTATATTAGAGATCAGTTTGAAGAACACTGGTTAAAATTGTCAAAAATTTGATTTGGTAGAGCTTTTTAAATGCAGCAATCAGTTATTGTTAATATTGCTGAATTAAAAGGGAGAACTTTATGTAATTGATTTGTTCGGCAATAAAATAATAAAGGTTTTGTTTGGCTTTTTATGGTGGGCTCCATGGTGGAATGTTAATTTGGCCATAAGGTCAGAAAGGGAATTGCTTGTTGGATATAGCACCTATTGGCTCTATACTATAACCAATGAAGGGAAATTCATTCTGGTGGATTGATTTGTGATCCATATTATTTACTGCCGTTCATTGCTTTCTGTCATCCAAAGGGATATATTTTGATTTTGTTGATTAGTGAATAATTTGGTGGTGTTGAAGATACTTACTATTTTAAAATATATGTTGATGACAGTAATTTTTTTCCTTTTTGCAGTCGAACAAAATGACTAAAAAGAGTAAGAGTAAAGATGGACAAAGGGCTAGGAATTTCTCCGGATACATATTATTCACTGAAGAGTTTTATGAGCAGAACAAGAAGAAGTTTAAGTCTTTTGAAGAGGGCACTAACTCTGTGAAAAAGGCTTGGGGGAACTTAACAGAAGAGGAGAAAGAACAATATGGTGAAAGGGCTAAAGAAATGAGAGTCCCACCAAAAGGGAAGAATTATATTGTTCCCTTTCACACACGCTGTGCTCCGGGACAATTTATGGAAGTCTGCAAGCAATTAAAGAAAAGTAAAGAGAAGATGGAAAGACTGAAAAGAATAGGTTTTGATAAATTGGTTGACATATGCTGCTCACAGATCTATAGAGATTTTTGTGGTGAATTGATCCGTGTGTTTGACCCTGTAAGTAGGCAAATTTCAATTCGAGGGAAGACGCATTTAGTGGGGCCCGAAGATGTAAATGAATTGATGGGTCTACCATTTAAGGGGGAAGATATTAAAATAAATGTGGAGAATGAAGATGAAACGTTCAAGAAATTAAGGAGTGACTACGGGAAAGTGCCATACAAAACAATAGGAACATGGTTGATTGAAGGAAAAGAGGAAGAAAAGTTTGAATTCCTTTTTGTTATGTATGCACTAGGAGTCCTCTTGTGTCCTGGCTCTAGTGTATGGGTGAGTGATAAAGTGTTGAAAGTCATGGTGGTGACAAAGGATAGTTTAGGACACTATGATTGGAGCAGCTTAGTTTTGAAAGAATTCTGCAACTCAATTGCAGAGTTCAAGAAAGGAAAGAAGAAAGGAAAAGCTGATGGGACGAAAAATGTGGGAGGTTGCATGTACTTCCTAATGGTAAGTGTGGGTATGATTCATTTACTTTGATGTTAGTTTATTGTCAATGTGCTGTGTAGGTTGTGATTGGTTGCTCTGTATGTTGTTATTTACTACTCTGTTGTCAATGTGCTGTGTAGGTTGTTATTTACTACGCTGTCAACTGCTTATGTATAGGTTGTGATTTGCTGGTGTCAAGGTTGTTATAGTACTGTGTGCAGGTTGTTAATGGATTGTGTTGGTTTGTCACCTGGTTATGTATAGGTTGTAATTGCCTTCTGTTCGTGTTGTCATTCGGTTTATCGTGGGTTGTCAATGGCTGCTGTGCATGTTGTGAATGACACAACTGTAGGTTGTGATTAGCTGATGTGTAGGTTGTGACTGTATGGTGTGGAGGTTGTTATTTTCCTGTGTTCAGGTTGTCATTAGGATGTGTTGGTTTGTCACCTGGTTATGTATAGGTTGTAATTGCAGTCTGTTCGTGTTGTCATTCTGTTGAGTATGGGTTGTCACTGGATGCTGTACATGTTGTGAATGGCGCAAATGTATGTTGTGACAGGGTTATGTGTAGGTTGTGATTGGTCACTGTGTATGTTGTTATTTACTACTCTATGTCGTCAGTTGGAGAAATGTACGCTGTGAACTGGTTATGGATATGTTGTGACTGCGAAGTGTAGAGGTTGTTATTGTCTGTGTGCAGGTTGTCATTAGGATGTGTTGGTTTGTCACCTGGTTATGTATAGGTTGTAATTGCAGTCTGTTCGTGTTGTCATTCTGTTGAGTATGGGTTGTCACTGGATGCTGTACATGTTGTGAATGGCGCAAATGTATGTTGTGACAGGGTTATGTGTAGGTTGTGATTGGTCACTGTGTATGTTGTTATTTACTACTCTATGTCGTCAGTTGGAGAAATGTACGCTGTGAACTGGTTATGGATATGTTGTGACTGCGAAGTGTAGAGGTTGTTATTGTCTTGTGTGCAGGTTGTCATTAGGATGTGTTGGTTTGTCACCTGGTTATGTATAGGTTGTAATTGCATTCTGTTCGTGTTGTCATTCTGTTGAGTATGGGTTGTCACTGGATGCTGTACATGTTGTGAATGGCGCAAATGTATGTTGTGACAGGGTTATGTGTAGGTTGTGATTGGTCACTGTGTATGTTGTTATTTACTACTCTATGTCGTCAGTTGGAGAAATGTACGCTGTGAACTGGTTATGGATATGTTGTGACTGGAAGTGTAGAGGTTGTTATTGTCTGTGTGCAGGTTGTCATTAGGATGTGTTGGTTTGTCACCTGGTTATGTATAGGTTGTAATTGCATTCTGTTCGTGTTGTCATTCTGTTGAGTATGGGTTGTCACTGGATGCTGTACATGTTGTGAATGGCGCAAATGTATGTTGTGACAGGGTTATGTGTAGGTTGTGATTGGTCACTGTGTATGTTGTTATTTACTACTCTATGTCGTCAGTTGGAGAAATGTACGCTGTGAACTGGTTATGGATATGTTGTGACTGCGGTGTAGAGGTTGTTATTGTCTTGTGTGCAGGTTGTCATTAGGATGTGTTGGTTTGTCACCTGGTTATGTATAGGTTGTAATTGCATTCTGTTCGTGTTGTCATTCTGTTGAGTATGGGTTGTCACTGGATGCTGTACATGTTGTGAATGGCGCAAATGTATGTTGTGACAGGGTTATGTGTAGGTTGTGATTGGTCACTGTGTATGTTGTTATTTACTACTCTATGTCGTCAGTTGGAGAAATGTACGCTGTGAACTGGTTATGGATATGTTGTGACTGGAAGTGTAGAGGTTGTTATTGTCTTGTGTGCAGGTTGTCATTAGGATGTGTTGGTTTGTCACCTGGTTATGTATAGGTTGTAATTGCATTCTGTTCGTGTTGTCATTCTGTTGAGTATGGGTTGTCACTGGATGCTGTACATGTTGTGAATGCCGCAAATGTATGTTGTGACAGGGTTATGTGTAGGTTGTGATTGGTCACTGTGTATGTTGTTATTTACTACTCTATGTCGTCAGTTGGAGAAATGTACGCTGTGAACTGGTTATGGATATGTTGTGACTGCGAAGTGTAGAGGTTGTTATTGTCTGTGTGCAGGTTGTCATTAGGATGTGTTGGTTTGTCACCTGGTTATGTATAGGTTGTAATTGCATTCTGTTCGTGTTGTCATTCTGTTGAGTATGGGTTGTCACTGGATGCTGTACATGTTGTGAATGGCGCAAATGTATGTTGTGACAGGGTTATGTGTAGGTTGTGATTGGTCACTGTGTATGTTGTTATTTACTACTCTATGTCGTCAGTTGGAGAAATGTACGCTGTGAACTGGTTATGGATATGTTGTGACTGGCTGGTGTAGAGGTTGTTATTGTCCTGTGTGCAGGTTGTCATTAGGATGTGTTGGTTTGTCACCTGGTTATGTATAGGTTGTAATTGCAGTCTGTTCGTGTTGTCATTCTGTTGAGTATGGGTTGTCACTGGATGCTGTACATGTTGTGCATGGCGTAAATGTATGTTGTGACAGGCTTATGTGTAGGTTGTGATTGGTCACAGTGTATGTTGTTATTGGGCAGTGTGTAGGTTGTGATTGGTCACTGTGTATGTTGTTATTGGGCAGTGTGTAGGTTGTGATTTTCCGCTGTTTATGTTGTCAGTGGCCTGTTTGGATGATGTTGTTGTATATCTAAGTTATCATTAACTTCACATGCAGATTTATTGCCTACAACACTTTCCTCTCGGAAAAGAAAAGGCGGCAAAAAATGAAAATGCCATTACTTATTGGGATGAGGAAAAAGTGAAGGCAAGAGTGAAATCAGAAAAGAATAGCGACAGAGGCATACTGCATGGCGTTCCGAGTGTCGGTGGGGCTTCAACAAGTGCATCCAACACAGGAATAAAGCTAACTCACCCTGTAAGTAAATCATGTGAAGCTTATTTTGGTGCTGTGTAGAATTTGGAGTAATGATAACTTTCATTACTGTTGTTTTGCAGGAAATCAAGAGAACGTATGAAAGGTTGATGACCATGGTTGAAGGGTTGGTGTCGACAATTGGAGAAGAGTTGGTTTCCCTGCAGTTGAGGTTGACGGATGAGATTGACAAGGAAGATGTGGTGGAAGCAGTAAGTAGCGAAGATGACAAAGAGAAGGCAACTGAAGATGAAGAAACCGGTGAAGAAGGTAAAGGAAGCCCAAAAGATTCAATTCTGTCACAAGAGGAACAACAGAGTGAACCAGAAGGAGATGATAAAGAAGAGGGCAAAAGTGCTTCGCGTGAAGAAGAGAGTCAATCTCAACCTGAGGAGAAAGGAGAAGGGAGTCACTCTGGATCAGAGGATGATGGAGAAGAAAAAACACAAGACAAGTCTAGTGATGCAGCAGCAGAAGAGGATAAGGGTGTAGGCGATGAAATGGAGGAAAAGGATGAAATGGACCAGCAAGCACAAGGGCAAATGGATGTAAGAAGATCAACACGGGTGAGAAGCCGTGCAATCAAATCTCCCTGGTTAGAGGAGGTGAAAAAAGGCCGTGGCAAGAGAAAAGCTGACGAGAAAGAGGAATTATTCCAGATGTGCACGAGAAGATGTGATCAAGATGAAGGTGCCAAGTAAGTGTTGGGACTGATTGTAATTGGGACAACTGATTGACAACAATTTTACACATACAACCCTTGTGCTCATTGTTCCTTTTGCTGCAGGTACATTGTAGAGATGTATGGGTACTTCTTGACACGTGCTGAGCTTTGCTGCCTACAAGACAGGAAATGGATGAACGACAGGGTAAGACAGTTGTTTATATAGATAGAGAACTGCGAATGTCATTATGATCATGACTAACTGTTTGTATGTGTGATATAGTTCATGTCTATGGTGGCGAGAACCTTGGTGGGAGATGAAAAAGAGAACCACAGTCGTGTCAGTAGGCACATTTTTACACCCGAGTTAATGCAAACAATGGCCGCTAATCCTCTTAGGTGGAGCATGGAAAAACATGAACATGAAATCTTACCGGAGCACATAGGATATAACATTGGAGACTGTGACTTCATATTTGGCCCCACCCTTTTCAATTACCATTGGTTCTGTTACGTGATGGATGTAAGAACCATGCGTTTCTATGCCCTTGACTCGTTGGTGGACAATTTGACGATGTTGAGATTACAAAGAGAGGAAGAAGAAGCAATGAAAACAGGGAAGAAACCACAAAGGAAGCAAGGGAAGAAGAGAGGACAGATAGATCCTAAGCAATTCATGGCGAGAGGGATTGTAT
Organism: Neltuma alba; assembly: GCF_004799145.2. Lineage (NCBI taxonomy): Eukaryota > Viridiplantae > Streptophyta > Magnoliopsida > Fabales > Fabaceae > Neltuma > Neltuma alba. The sequence goes on along the minus strand of NW_021636150.1, from coordinate 31,384 downwards.
GCACAACTTTACATTCATTCTATAACTTGTTAATGCGTTATGGTTGCTTGTCTGCTTAACTGTCCTGGTTGTTAATGCCTGCTGATTACTTGTCATTCGCTACAGCGAAGGTTGTTAATGCTTCCTGATAACTTGTCATTCACAACTGTCAAACTTGTTTCTTCTGTTTGTCCCTTTTTTGCAGAGAGATTGTTTCTGCCAAGTGCTTCGTGTGCTGAAGCCATCACTGTTTGCGGAGGAGGACAAGATTGACGAGGAAGTCACATGGGCAAAAGTTCATGTGCAATCTGACACGTGAGTTATTTTTCAACACAACAAGTACTTGTGTCTCAACTTTTGGGAGCTAATGTTCATTCACTAAAGTACTTGTTTTTCCTTTGTAGGGACTCTTGTGGGGTGCATGTGTTGAGCTGGTTACAAACATGGGACGGCACTGAGTATGGTGATGACGGCTACACAATGCCTAAGTACTCCCCTGAAGAAATCCATGACTTGAAGGTTGGATGCTTGTGGTGGCTCGTGACTCATCGGAACAACCTGCATGGCGATGAAGTGCTATCTTTGCTGCGAGGAAACCCCCAAAGCAAGAGGAAGAAATAAATGACAAGCATATATTGTATTTACATTTATTTATTTGACAGCATAGTGACATGTGAACGTCAAGTTTACATTTTATTCTTTTCTTTGAGCATGTATGAATCCTGGATGTTAAGATATGTTAATGTGTTTTGATATCCTTTACTGGTTATCAAGTTTTTGTAAAGGCATTCATGTGTTTTCATCATGGCCACAAATGCAGACTGAATAAGACTGGATAAACAAATGGTACCCACGGTGACATCATAGGCATATATCAGAGTCCTCTCTGCCACATCTGTTTACAACCTCAACAGGGGTTGTTCACAACCTCAAAAGGGATTGTTGACAACCCGAACAGAATTGGTTAACAACTCAGTCGGGGTATAACACAGCTGTTAACTTAATTATATTATGAGCACATATAACGACCTTAATAGCAAAAATTGGGAGCATTTTAAAGTCATTAACAGCTTTAAAAGAACCAAATCATATTACAGCAGATTTTTATTCCAGCAATTCATTTACAACCTCAACAGGGATTGTTGACAACCCGAACAGAATTGGTTAACAACCTTCGCATTGCCCCTGACAACTGACGCTGGGGATACCACAACCTCCACATGAGATCTAATTCTAACCAAATCATATCATATTATGACTTTAACACAGCTCGAATGTCTTAAGAAATCACTGAACACTGGAAGTAGGAGAAATTGTCACTTTATATCAGTAACATAATTGAGACTGCTAATGACAACCTGCATGGCGTCTGATAACAAGTCCATTACAACCTATTCACCAGTACATCAAAAATACAGAAATGATGTTATATCAGATTACAACCAGGTGTCATTTACCACTTGATATATATATGTACAACATAACTACACCAAATTTACAACCTATTCAAAAAAGCATACGTGTTGCATGTGTGGATAATGACGGACAACTTGAGGTGTAGGTTATGACATTTACAAAAAAAATGCTGTCACAAGCATTCACAAAACGAAATATCAACAAGCCACCAGCAAAGCTCAACTTGGATTGGGGTTCTGGCAAGTCTTCACAGTGTGGCCTGGCTCATGGCATCTTCCACAGTGGTAAAGTTTTTTACTTTGAAATTGAGATTCAATCCTTCTTTTCTTTGGCCTCCCTGAGGGTCTTTTAGTGATTGGTGGCTGTAAAAATGTTCCCGTCATCATCTGCGTAACGGTGAGAGCTTCGGGACGAGGACAATCATGTGTCGCAATTGGCCTCATACTACTTGCATATATCTTCTCTTGGGCTGACAGCTTATAGCAATCATCTACAAATTCATAAACACTACCATGAAGTAGCTTTATCGCTGCACAGGCATGAGCACAAGGTACTCCGCTCATTTGCCATGCTAAACAAGTGCATTTCTGAGCTGTGAGATCAACAGTGACACAAATTATTCCAGTAGGAGATGTAGTATCAACTTGAACTCGGTTATCTCCATAATATACAGTATGCATATTCTCCGCTCTTGCTACTTTTTCTTGCAACTTGGACTCAATATTTGGCCCAACGCCATTTGTCCAATTTTCCATTGCCATTTTGCTTGCAACCATCTTCTTGGCTAATTTCTCCATATGCTCATGTATGAGAACTGACACATTGTGCTTCCTCTCCTTCAAAATCCAGGCATTAAACGACTCCGCAACATTAGTAGTGATGTTATCCCATCGCTTAAACGGGAATTTGCTTAAAGCCCACCGATCTACATCTCCTTGAGTGTCAACCCAATCAGCCAATTGTGGACAGAATGATCTAAGTTTCCCCATTGCAGCAACATATTCATCCTCAATCCTTGCATAGGCGATTCCATCCAGCATTTTCAATGCAACGTCCTTTGAAGTACCTGAAACTCGTCCCCTGCCTCGGTTAATTTTTAAATAATGTGCACTAAAATTTTCTTTCACATGCCTATAACAAAAAGCATGTCTCTCGCCACCAAATATTGTTCGCACAGCACCTATAATGGCATTATTCCGATCTGAAACTATCGTTGTCTCCACTGATCTTGTGATGTCTTTGATGTTCTGGAGAAACCAAGCCCAATCATCATATGTCTCCCCACTAACTATAGCATATGCTAATGGAAATAGTTCATTGTCTGCATCATATGCATTAGCTGAAATCAATGTCCCCCTGTAAGGACCACTTAGATGACAGCCGTCTATATAAAGTATATGTCGACACCCTTCTAAAAATCCATTAATTGAGCATCCATAAGCAATGAACACCCTCTGAAATCTGTTACTATCCAACCCTTCCCATCGAGCACTTGTGTTTGGATCAGTTTCAATGAGCCTTTGACAAATCCAGGGAATCGCCATGTATGAATCCTGTGCACGACCATGTATTTCCCTCAATGCTCTTTCTCTACCCCTGTATGCTTGACTATAATTCAGTCGCACCCCATATTCTCTATACAGATCTCTTCTAAGTTCATTAGCATTCTTGTCTATATTACACCTCAAAGAATCTATCATGATTGATGATGTTAAGTTTGACCCTCTAGAGTGAGATACAACCAAGCTGTCCTGTGCATAATGCACATGCTCACTTCTTAAGGTTCTAATTATTAACAACTCAGAATCTTGTCTTTGTCCCATTGAGTATGCACCCATATACCACGGGCATCCCTCCGCCATACACTTCACAATGATCTTTTGTTGATTGTTCTTCACAAACTTGTATGAAAACTTCACAGCAATACTGTACCTATACAGTGCTTGCCTAAGAGCCACTGCATTAGGAAAAATCTGTCCTTCTCCGATAACCAAACCCTTCCACTTTATTGAATTCATTTCCGGAATTGGGGTTGGCATCATTTCTGAACCACATGGCAACAATAGTGGGTCTTCACTAACCACATTAGGTGGAGACATGGACAATGTATCTGAACCTCCGAACAAGTCTTCCATCCTACATAACAGAACAGGTCAAGGGGTCGTTAATGACAACCTTCGATCACTATAATAACAACTTATGCACAACAGTTGACAATAGCTAATATTACTTCGAAATTTAAATAACACAACTTACACATGTTGCTCTTCTATTACAACATCCCTTGTTAGTTGTGAATTTTGATCTCCATTTTCTCCTATATATACATGACCACTGTCGCCATTGAAGTTAATCAAATGTTCTACTCCTTCATCATCTACAAGGTCCACAAATGTACACTCATCAAAGGTTACTGTGAATTTCATAACCATTCCATTACTTTCTTTTCCCACAATTGATGCCACCATTGTTCTAAATTCTCCATATGATGTCCCTTCCTTTATCATTCTTGTTCTCACACCACCTCCAACATACTGCGTTTCACCTTCTACACCATTAATAAATTGTCCTCCTATATGGAGGTAGCAAAACAATTGCTTTGCACTGGAAGTTGCCATCCTGGATATCAACCTGCCACAATCACTTGTTAATAACAAGTCATACAGTTATGTTAACAACCTTCGATGTACCCATTAACAACACATTTAACCATCGCATTTGAGGGGTTACAATAATAAATATCTGTCATTTTCCACTCATTTCCATCAGCAACACAGCATCATTGCCCGAAAAACAGAGCATCATTCACCGAAAAACAGAGCATTGCTTTCTAACCATAGCCACACATAGTAAAACCACACCTAACATGATTAAAACCACATATGACTAAAATGAGCCTCCCTTGATATTTCTAGAGAGCTTAATCACATGCTTAATACCAACGTATAAACACCCAATCAACTTTTCAGACCAGCATTAAAGCTGCGACTGGTTGTTAATAACAAGTCATACAGTTATGTTAACAACCTTCGATGTACCCATTAACAACACATTTAACCATCGCATTTGAGGGGTTACAATAATAAATATCTGTTATTTTCCACTCATCTTCATCAGCAACACAGCATCAGTGACCGAAAAACAGAGCCTCATTCACCGAAAAACAGAGCATTGCTTTCTAACCCTAGCCACACATAGTAAAACCACACCTAACATGATTAAAACCACATATGACTAAAATGAGCCTCCCTTAATATTTCTAGTGAGTTGAATCACATCTTTAATACCCACATATCAACACACAATCAACTTTTCAGACCAACATTAAACTTGACACTGGTTGTGTACAGAAGAAGAGAAATGTTGTTAATGATGAGACGTACCAAGAAGATGAAGAAATAATGTCGCTTGCCTGCGATGGAGTACCAGCGCATAACTCCCTTCTTTCTTTCAGAAGCTTCTCTTCCTTGTGCATGCATAACAAACAACCGCACTAAATGAAGCCAATCAGCGTCTCTCCCTCTTTTCTTTCCTTTATCAATGACTGAGGGCAAGTACGTAATATCACAACTCAAATTATTTACCCAGAGGTCCCTGGGGACTTATCAGGAATTTGGAGATTTCATGGGACCTTCTGGTAGTAAATTGTCTTCTGTGGGACTCTACAGTAATTTTCCCTCGTTTAAATAAATATATGTATGCACACAACTATTTTTGGTCAAATATATGCACACAATTTGAATACACTTTGTCCCGCGTTAACATACTTATTTGGCTATATGTACGCGATCACTAAAAAAATGCATAATCAATCACCATTGCAGGAGAAAGTGGGCAAGGCAGACCCAGACTGATCCGAAGTTATTCATAAAAATTACAGAGGAAGCAGGTTATAATGATGCATTTCCCAATCTTTACGGGAAATTTAAGTTGTGCAAGGCTTGTACTTTTTAGAATTTACAAGAGGAAATGGAAGCCAAGAGTTTAGCAATTAGCATAAGATATACAATTTAAAGGTTAATGTACATGAATGAGGCCAGGACTTGGCTTGGTGTTACTTAGTTCTTGCTCATACATGATGATGATGATCGGAGTAGAAGTCTCCAGTTAGAGTATCCGTAACAGAGAATTGCAGATTCTCCGACGGTTTCCAGTGACGTTTCCTTTGGTTAATAAACCAATTGTTAATTTGCTTCTGATCAAGTCCCGTCGACTTTGCCAGTGCTATCTTGTCAGCTTCCTGCATTGTTCACCATTTCCCACACATTCAATACCAATTACTCTCTTTCTTATGGCAATTTAACAGATTTCTCTAATTTTTATTCAAAAGATGCAAAAATATTCCCTCCCCAAAAAAAAAAAAAAGTCATCCTCTTTCCAGGCTATGAATATAATAATAATAATAACAAAGTTTCAAACCACAAGCCTAAGAGGCAAGCATTATTTTTGGTCCTCAAGGAGTCCCACATCAAGTTCACAGAGAGCCACCGAAACGTATCCTTTACAATTGGGCCCATACAGTGAAATTAAGGCCCATTATGTACCGTTGTAAAATGGCGGGAAAGAGTCCACAATTTGGAGGGCAGAAACTATTGCATTCCGGAAGAAACAATTGAACTTCTCTTCTTCTTCTTTTTTCCCTTTTTTTTTTGGCCAACGGTAAATCCTTCGCATTTGTGCATTTGCATTTTTTATTAAAAAAAATTACCCCAAAAGATATTCTTGTAAATGAAACTCGAATTTTATCTTCACATGCATATGCTCTTCTTTCTCTTTCTTTGTGAATGCGTCATGACATTTTCTTGTGGGAATGTAGGTAATCCACACTTCAACCAAAAAACTAAGCAACAGCGGTAACAATTTATAAAAGGATTAGCCGATTATTAGACTTTGATAAAATAAAACCTGTAAAATATTACTTAATGTACTGATTTTTTTCAGTTAAATTTTTGGGTAAAATAAGTTAATTATTTTATTCCTAAAAGAATTAATCACGAAGCTGTTCATAGAAAGTAAACTAAAATATGCTCCTCAAAGCAATGAAGGCATATTTGGAAGCAAGTTGGGAGGGAAGAATTACCGCAGGGTAAGGCCATTTGTAATGAACATTCCACCAGTCAAGAAGCGTTTGCCTGGCTTCCTTGGGAAGCTTGCCCTTCTTCTTCTTCTTCGAGAACTCCAATTTCAAACTCCTAATCCGACCCCCAAACTTACTTAAAAGCCTATCCTTCAGCTCTCGATCTTCCCCCCGCAACCCTCCGTCTTGTGCTTCACCATCTCCCACGCTTATATCTTCTTCTCCTGAGATGCCCCCATCATCTGCCCACAAAAGAACCACCCAATAATAATAATCATAATCATAACACTACACACAACTTACTCTTCTGTTATGAATGATAATATGATTAGAAGCTAATCAACATATGAAATCGCAAGTAAACTCAATAGTCAAGAGACGTTGGCCCTGCAGCCTCCTGCTGCAAAACAGGCAAGGATGACGAAAATTGAGAAATAATTCGCTTCTGGGTCGCTTAATCCAAAGAGGGACACAAAAAGGGGGGTTAGTGGGCTAGAAGAGAGGCCCACGAGCATACACAGAGAGATGTTGCGTCTGACAGGCATTATGTCCGACAAGGATTTGACCCTCACATGAGGGAGGGGGGTACACTGCAAAGAGCAGAGCTGTGTTGGAAAAGAAAGAAAAAGTGAAAATGAGAAACAGATCAGTGTCAGTGGCTGGTTGCGTCGATTGTCATCTGTCAAGTCAGAGAAGAGAGGAGGAGAGGAGAGGAGAGAGAGAGACTTAATACAGTAAGCAGACGTTCCCGCCAGGAAGCTCAAGCTTCAGTCCAGCTGAAGAGACCTCCCCTCGTTTCTTGAATAGGGAAACAATGCAGAACCATAAGGCAACCCAAAAACAAAAGGTTTCAAATTGCCTTCTGATTTACACGTTACTCAGCTATATAGTAGGAGGAGAAAAAATTGGATGGGATGTGACGTGGACAAAAAGTAATAACGCAAGTAGTCAAAGAAGAGGGGGGGGCCATCTTAATAGACGATGATAAGATCTCCAATAAAGTTGCTTCAGAACAAGTGCAGATTTAGGGGCCAGGAAGGAAACAGAGTAAGTGGATATATAGTAAGAAGTGTGAAAATCTGTGAGATGCAGATAAGACTGGTCATACCCCCGCACAAGCCTTTTTCCTTCTTTTTAATTAATAAACATATTCGAGAAGCTCCGGAGGGGGAAAAAACAGAGGACAAGCACTAAACCAAGAAGAAGAAGGTGGCAGGGAGAGAGGATGTGTGGATCTGAAGAAAAGCTGCACCAACAGCAGTGACTGCATGTGAAGGTGATAATGATGGCAATAACTAATACAGCGATCCATCAGAGACCACCCGCTCTGCTCGGGATTTTCTACCTGCATACCCCTTTATTTATTTCCTCTATCTGCATCATAGCCTCCCCACATCAAGTTTCTCGTGACTTCCTCCTTTCCCCATTTCCAAACTTTCATGCCTCCAAAACCCCAGGCCTCGCAAAAAGACACCTCTCTACCCAACACTTTCACTATTTTCATACACTCCCAAAAAATAAAACAATTAAACTACAATGTTTAATCCATTTAAAGCAATGACAATAATAAGTAAATCCAGAAAAATTATTCCCATGAACAAATCAAATGTTTGTTTATATTTAAAGAAGGACCCAACACCATCAATCAGTAATCCATAATAAGAACAAAAATTAATTCAGAAAAAAATATAATCTCCGCTCGTTAACTTCAATTTGGGAGGTGCAAAGCAAAAACTACCCAAGCAAAACAAATTTGCTTCCATCATCGGTGAGTAAATGTGATCCATATCGCACGGTAATAATTTGACATAGTATTAAGACTTGTCGTCATATAGCCTGTGTTAGTGAAAATATTGCAACACTTCAAGCACTAATGTCTTCATCTAGCAGTAAAATGAAAGAGTCTCGATTGTCTTCTAAAAATGTTTGGATAGCATCAAAAATACTCTTTAAAAACATTTTTATATTTACTTCGTATGCTGTAAAATTATTTTTAAAATTATGATTTGGTTGAAACTTGACAGTAAGATCACAAAAACATGAGCAATCCAAACACGTTGATCAACTAGCAGCATATTACACTATTGATCAATAAACGGACCTTGGTGAAGACCAAAAAACAAACCGATAATTTAAATATGGGCGGTTTGATCAACTGCCCAGTCAAGCAGCCGAAAATATGCTAGTTAATCACAAACAAAAGATCCAATTGGATGCCAGCAATGGTTGCACTAAACGAAAATTTCAAACAAAAAGACGGACGTACGAGAGACCCATCGTTTTTCTTCTAAAAAAAATTATTATTTGATAGGCTGTTCCCATTGCTTTTCAAGCATGCCTTTGAGGAACATGCAAGTTTACAAAAAGAGAGATTATGGGGAATCCATCAGAGCATGCAATCCAAAGACCATTTAAAAAATTAAAACATCACTGAAAAAGTAATCTATACTTCACATAAACGATATTAGTTATTTATTAGAAATATAAACATCAACACTGGAAAGGTAATCTGTACTTCCAAATAAACAATATTAGTTGTTTAATTGCCAGCCCTGCCAATACTAGAGCAGGTTTTCTAGTATAGAAAAAACACACAAAAAATAAACGGAAGAAAGGAAGATAGAAACTGATAAAAATCCAAGGCACATTAACAACAACAAAAGCAAATTACTAGAGTCTAGTTGATGCACAGAAGACGTGGGCAGTGATTAGTTAGAATGGGAGAGAGAACTAACAAACTGTTAAATAGGCAATTCATCAAGAGCAAGAAAAATTGTTCACACAATAGTTATTATGACTCTTGAGCATAATGGTGCCAAACAGGAAAACCGAACTACAGATATATACATATATATATTAGTGTCAATTTATCCCAACAAATTAACAATACTTTAGATGTAGACAGACTATCAACCCTTTAGAGTACAATTTCCAAAGGGGCATTTTATATTACAACAGGATGCATCACTTATGCTGTATTGGAACTCGATAACTAATAAAGTATGGAAGAGAATGCATCATTGTAAGACATTACAGTCAGATCTGATTGTGTTCATCTAATCCAAAATGGGTAAGTTGAGGAGTTACCATAAGGAGTCATATAAATGTTCAACAATTTGATTAATAGCTAATCCATGTCAAATCTTCAAGTCTGACACATATGACTTTCACATAACAGTTTTAATTTAACGACCTCCAAATGAAAGCAAAAAGTATTCAGGAACCTTCTTTGAAATATTAATCAACAACTAACTTTTTTATTCATTATTTGTACTCAACATGAGTGCATAAAATGGGAAAGCCGGGACTTTGGAGTCATTGGGAATGACGAAATAACAACATAAAAAATACTATTTATTACTTTATGCTGTTAAAATCAAACTGAAAACACACCCAATAATCTCCATAATCAAAGGTAAGCCATGCATCATTTAGATGAAGAAGACTTCCAATAATAGGAACCAAGAGTCAGAGAGAAAAGACTTCCCAAATGAAACCTGCGCATCTCCTAAAACATGAGGTGTAAGATCACTGCTTATTGATGAGCACGGAGCTAAGGGCGCTAGTCCGCCTTGGTCGTTCCACTCCATCAGATTTTAGGCAGATGACTAGGAGAGAATAACATCTAAAGACAAAAGCCAAAGGAATACTACGGGAAAAACATTTGAAGGGGGGCAGAGGTGAGATGCAAAAAGCTCCTGAAACAATCGTTCCAAGTTCCAACAAGATATGAGCAGATTACAACTACGTCGTCAACACCGTCTATCGGTCTGTGCCACCACTCAGCAATGTCGAAATTAGAAAGCCAAGCACAAAAATGTACTGATTGTTAAAAATACAATTTCAGTAGCCAGAAGGCAGAACAGAAGGGCGGAAAGGTGGAGAAAACAATTACCACCAAATCAAACAAGACGATTTGATTCGAGGCAAATATAGAGAAGGAACTGGTAAGGTGAGAGATTAAAACACTGTTGACCAATAAATGACCAAGCAATCCATGTTTCTCTCCCACGGCGGAAGAAAGAAACACATGAAACGAGGGCTAATAGTGAAAGCGGGAAGGAAAGGTCACAAATCAACTGCAGATGGCAGTAGAGCAAGAAACGCAATAGTTCTTAGGGTTTTCTTTCTCTTTTTCTTTTCTTTTACAATTGTTCGATGTAGCCTGAGGCCATCCGTTATCGCGACCACATATTTGCTGTTAGTTAGATTAATAATTTTGCGGAGGCCATATTTATGCTATCAACAAGAGAGCAATCATATAGACAATGCTCCGCGCCGGTTCTCTCTCATCCAAAAAGGACCAGAACATTTCAAAGTAGTCCCCAGTATGTTTCTCCAGATGAAATGCAACTTAAGACGACGCTGGCACACAGATAACAAAGAACATCCAGTAGTTAACAGGAGACGAAGAGACTGACCAGAAAGGGTTGGAACGGAGGCACCAGAGCACAGATGACTGAGCTGGATTTCGATCTCGTTGAGGAAAGTAGTTGCTTCGTCAAAAGGCCGGGAAAGGTCAGATTTATACTTTATCAGGAGATCGCAATAGGTTTCCTGTAAACACACGCACAGACAAAACTGAGTGAAAAACCAGAGCCAGGATGACCTCGTCGAGCTATAAATAGAGCGTGGACGTGAGCATATGAGAGAGAGCAAACCAAAAAAATTTTTTAAAAAAAAAAAAGGAAGGAAGGAAGGGGGGGACCATGAACTCGTCGAGCTCGGGATCGTCACCGACGCACGTGGAAACAACTTCTCGCTCACAAACATCGTTTTCTCGCTGGATTTCGTCTAACAGACACGCTATTTCTGGAGGCGCTCCTACCTGACACACATGCCAAAAACGTTTCACAACGTCGCAATGAATGATGGCATAGATAGTTTGTTAAAATAACTTCTGAAGAACGATTCAACAATTCTAGAGCCAAGACTGCATAGGGTTCCAGAGAAACGAGAATCAAAGGGCCTGGTTTCAAACTTGCGATAGTGAAGTCCTTTCTCACCTTGATGATGACTTCTTAATCTCTAGAATTGAGAAACGACTAAATAAAAAGAAAAGAAACTATGACGCTGACAAGCCTGAAGAGGGAAAAAAACTCAAAAAGTAAATCAGCAAAGAGAAGAACATTTAGGATTGGATATGAAAGAAAAAGAGTGAATCTAGGTGCCTTGGCCTATTCCCTGGGCATATTTATGATCTCAGTCCCAGCAGATTATGAAATCACCTTCTGACAATCGAGGAAAGCTTGGAGCAGACGAGGGTAGCGGGGATGAGAAGCGATTTTAGCTTTGATGAGAGAGGAGGAATCGTCTTCAGGTTGAACTTCAGGGCCAAAAGACGGCGGCTCAGCTTCGGTAATGGCAGAAAGCAAGTCGTCGGATCCGAACATCGGGTCCCGATCACGGAAGCCGCCGGAGGAGGACGGGAGAAAACTATGATAATCAGCGGCGAATATGAGATTCTCCGGCGTCATCAGGGCCTTATCAGAGTAGTCCGCCGACAAAGGCACTCCGTAGATTTCTTCCATCGCCGGTGGAACACAAAGCACGAGCACCGAGTCAGTGCTTGGCAGAAGCCACTTCTGGTAGAAGAAGAAACAATACCAGTAAATACAACCACTTACAATACAATAAATCCGACATCTCGCCATACTCTCGCCCCCGCACGCTTAGTGTTAGATGATTTCTACTGAAAGAAACGGAAATTATCCACTTCATAATTTTATAAACAAGTTTAAAATTATCTTATCTTTACAGTAAAAAAAATTGATGACTAGTTTGATCATGATTTTAAGTTTATAATTAATTTTTTATTCATAATTAACTTTCACCTATATAAATATATAATGATATTTAGATGTTTTAAAAGGAAATAATAATCATAATTAATTATGCATGCTTGTGATGTTGGTGGATACAATGACATTATTATCTTCATAAATTTTTGTTTTGTATTGTTACACGTAGATATTCAGGATGGTAATTAGCACTGTTATTATACATATCAATAGTAAAAATAATAATTAGAGGGGATAGATACTATAAATGAAATAAATAACTTGTTGGCCAAAAAAAATAAAACGGATAACTAGAAGTAAATCAAGCTAAATAAATAGTAAAGAGGATGAATGGGAACTGGGAAGGAGAACAGTGAACGGACCCAGCAGGCTAGCGGCGAAGCCGAACTGGGAAGTAGTATTATTCACCTCATGCCTTTATATATATGTATATTTTCAAGCATCTATATTATCAATGACGCTCCAGTTAAACTTACTATAATATAAGGCATAGATTTGTTTAAAATGATTTATAAACAGTTTTTTAATAATAACTTATAAGATACAAGGGAGGATTATACAAGAGAGGATGTAAAAAAGATTTTGTCTTAACTTGCATGCTTATAAATGTGACATCAAACAACCAATATTTGGTAAAAAGTAAAAAGAGTTCTTAGTTTCAGCTATTAAAAAAAGGAGTTTTGGGCGACGGGGTGGTTAAATTAAGTTTGGGAGTTTGAACTTATGATCACTTTTATGTTAGGAGGTAATTTTTTTCCAAAAAAAGTTTTAGGTGATTACAACTTATCCTACGTCAAATGATCATTGATTTTCACGTGAGATTTGAATTTACAATTCTTTGTTACCAAAAAGCTGTTAGCTCATTTTAAAAATATAAGTTTGAATTATGAGAAGTGTATTTATTAGGAGGGTTTTAACTTTACGTTCTAAACTTGATAGAAATTGATTGAGAATATTTTGAGTTGTAAAAAATACAGAGAGAGAGAGGGAGAGATTTGTGATCAAGGCAATGAGGTAAGCATACCGACAAAATTCTCTAAATTTATAAGGAAAATTAGAGGAAAAAAGAAAAATTAAAGAAACAGTATTTATTAAGAGACCAATCTTAACATTTTTCAAACGCAATTCATACGTTCTCTTCTCTGAAATTTGGGAAAACGCAGCATTTCATGGAAGCAAAAACAAAATTTAAAATTTCCCCAGCATCCCGTTTGCCTTTATATTGCACGAAATGATAATATGATTATCACTTCCAGTTTTAATTATAAAACCTTATATACAAACTATAAATAAGATCTTATAATTATAATCAGAAATAGCACTACATGACAATTTCAGATAATATAATTGCCAGCATGAAACATAAAATCTACACATCAAAATGGATTAGATACGTGAATAATAATACATAAAAACTAGACTAGAGGGTATTTGGATAGAAACCAAACAATGTTTTCAGAAGTGCTTTTACGGTTTACGAAGTAAATATGTGGAGGAATTTGTCTCGTTTTGTAAAAAAGTGTTTCTAAAATCATGATTTGGAAGTTGCCAAACACCTAATATTGTTGCAGGCCCCCTCTTCTCTCAACGCCCCAATTAGATAATGAGGAGACACGCTTCACAAGCCAAGGCTATATTCTTAAAACCAACATCTTTGATCTCTGTCTTTGCGTAAAAATCTTAGATTCCGGCCGCAGTACATTTTTAATATGTTAAAAACCTCACTCGAAATATTCCAGGCCATTTTTTTATCACCAAATGTTTGTTTGGATTCTTCTAAAAACACTTTTAAAAAAATAATTTTTACTCCAATCGAAACAAAATTCTTTTCACATATTTATTTCATATATTATAAAATTATTTTTTAAAATTATAGTTTAATTTTTTTTCCAAACATCCTCTAAAATATTAATGAACAAGACAATCTTGTATATATCCCTTTTTAAAATAAATGAATTAACCACTTCTGTGCTTTATTCCTTTCGCCCACACGTTTTTAAAGCTTTGTTTGGTGTTAGATTCTGTTTTCCCAAAAACAGTGTATATAATATCTGATATATATTTTATTATTTAATAATTCAAAATTATATTTATGTGTTTTTATTCATCAATAATAATATAAAAAAGTATCATTGCTGACAAAATAAAAAGCAATATTTATTTTTATGAGTTAAGGTGTAAGTTTATTCTAAAATAAAATTTGTTTAAAATTTTTTTAGATTAACTATTGTCTTAAAAATTTTCAAAGCATCACTGTTTCCCTAACTGTTATCCAAACAAAGTTTAACTTTAGTTAACTAAACATATTATGTTGGAAGATCCATATGTTATTTACGCCTTTTTTTTTCCAAGTCAAGATACAAATTAACTCCAAAAACTTTTATCAAGGAACGTGGAAGTTTCTAAGTTTACCAAACAAATATGTGAACTAAGCGCAAGCAACTAACTTTTTACAAACGAGGTCCCATGAATGATTATATGTAAGGGAGATTGGAAAACAATCAAAACATAGCATATATGCCTTTTCTTTGTTTAATATTCCACGCGTCATATCACGGTAAAAGCATTAAATATGATAAATATATAAAATCTACAGCAAGTCCAATTTATGAATATGACTCGAAATGGCGCAGCTCAACTCAAGCATTTTTACAAAAGATGAACTTACACACACATGTTTGTACTGACTTCAATCTTTAATATGAAATTTAGTTCATAATTTTTTAATTCTGTTCTAATAATCACAGATAGTGTTAATTATAGGTTGATATTTTATAAAAAAAACCAGCACATACCTTTTTTACAAGTTATTTACTCAATTAATTTTTTTAATTTCTGTGAATTAGTAATGGCACCCATGCATAGAGTTAGTTACAGAAGAAGTATTATTATGCTTGATGTCATATTTTATACCATCGTTAATGGGTAAACAAAGGAGATGATATTAATGGAAAAACATGACATTTGTATGTATAAAAGTGGAAATTTCAAAATATAGAAGCATCGTGAGATTAAAAGCAAACACCCTAAACATTATACTTTACTGATTCAAGTAAATTCCTTAGGACGAAATTCAAAATCGAATTTAAGATTCCTTTGTTCTTTTCTTCTGTGATTATAGTAATAAGAAGGAATCTTCACTCAGCTGTTCACAATATGATTCGATTCATTCGAATTAACTCCAAAACATATACTTTAAAATAAACAAATAATAAATAAATGAGAGTGTAAATGCCGAATTTTCAAGCTCATGTTCTGCCTCGCCCAAAATAGAGTTGTGCACACTTTAGAGTGAATTTCTTTATTTTCAACGTTCAAAATGTAAGTTTTATTTTAAGTTTTAAATTTTATAAATGTGAACTTTAATTAAAATAATAATAATTTTTTTATCGTATGGATTCTCATTTATCCAAACAGGCTGTCCGGATTACCCGCTTCTGATTGTAATCAGTTCCGACAGATGCTGATTAATAAGTTAATTAATTGAACAGTGAGAATATATAACTTTATATGTGTGTGTGTGGTAGTTGGCAAAAAGTGTACACACACGGACACCTTATGGTATACCGCGCTTGATTTTATTTCATTCACTAGATATTAGATGATATTCATGGTTAATTTTTCAATCTTTGTTACAAAATTCTAAATGAAATTAAAATCAGAAGATTTTTTACCTAAATTAAAATAAAAAGATTGAAAAAAAGCATTCTATGAATCGCTGTTTATGGTATAAAAACGTACAGGGGAAAAAATTTTCTTGGGCCAACAATAAAAAGTACGTTAGGGATTGAATTCTTAATTATAATAATTGAGTATTTTTATTTTAAGGGTTAAACAGTCTTACAAAGAGAATCTTTTTTTCGTGTATAAAAATAGTTGGTTCTCATGTCTATTCTATAAGTAACATTTTGATATTATTACGCACGCAAAATCTCAAATTTCAAGGCAGTTTTCAGCTCAAAAATTTCAAGGCAATTTTAATGGAACATAAACTCTAAAAATATTGCAAATTTGCAATTAAGGCCATGTTTGAAATGATTTATAAATAATTTTTTAATTATAATTTATGAAATATGAGATAAGTATGTGAAATAAGTTTAAACAACTTCAAAAGCCTATTTGGTTTGAGGGGAGAGTAGGGGAGAAATGAGAGGCTTTTTCGGTTCAAAAGAAGGAGGGAAATAATAGTAATAATCAATTTACCAATTTATTATTACTTATTAGATTATATTTTTTATTGATATATTATATAAATTAATTTATATCTTAATTAAAATTATATAATTTAATAAAAATTTCAATCTTATCGTATTAATATGTGCATTAAAAAAGTGGTACAATAATTTTTTATTCTGATTAGTATAATAATATATTTGAAATAATCAAATTAACAAATTTTATATGCTTTAAAAAAATAAAATTTTATTCTCTTTAGGCTATGCTTTTTTTAGCTTTAAAATATATTTAATAAAATAATATATTTATAAAAAAAATTAATTCTATAACCTTAGAATTTTTTATTGAAATAATGTTTTCATTTTTAATTAATTTTTATTACAATATATTTTTTTAATTATAATAATTTATTTTTTTATTTTTTTACTTAGGATAATATATTTTTTATTTGAAATAAATATTATGATAATATATTTTATGGGTAGCAATAAAATATAAAAAAAAACATAAAAGTATAACGGTCCAAAAATTTAGTTCTCCTTCAAAAACACCCAATTTGGGGGGAGCTAAAATGGGGTGGGGGAGGGCTTTCCTCCCCTTCAAAATCATCAATCAACTATATTCTTGAAAACCTGTAATACTTAATTCATTTGAAAACGGATCAGATATAAAATTATGATATTTGAATATATTTAATTAATGAGATTTGAATAATACTTTGATTAGAATTTAGATATATTAAATTAAATGAGAACATCATTATTAAATAGAATTTTAATTGGCAGCTCAAATGAAAAAACTAATAATTAATTTTGAATTTGAATAGTATCTTAATTGAAAAGAAATTTTTAGTTTTTAACCAAATGAATATAGGAGTTCCTTTTTTCCTGGTTATTTCACCCTTTCCTCCACCCAAACAAGTCCTGAGGCTCCAACAAAGACTAAAAGGGTGTTTGGATGGAAACCAAATCATGGTTTAAAAAGTGTTTTTACGGTTTACGAAGTAAATATGTGGAGGAGTTTATCTCGTTTTGCAGAAAAGTGCTTCTGAGAAGCACTTTTAAGAGTTGCCAAACACTCTCTAAAAGGGTGTTTGGCAACCTTCAAACCATGGTTTCATAAGTATTTTTCACAAAACGAGACAAATTCCTCCACATATTTACTTCGTAAACTGTAAAAGCACTTCTGAAATCATGATTTAATTTCTATTCAAACACCCCCCAAGACTTGACTGATCATGTTGACCGCTTCTGACCAGCGGCTCACTGGCCAAAGACAACTGGGTTTTTAATATTTTCATTATAATATCAATACTTTCTATATCTGCAAATCAACTTCTTAGTTCTGAAATCCCAGCAATACTTGCCCTCATCAATTTACAAACTTCAAAGTTTAAATCATAATTTTAGCGACAGATTTGTAAACTAATGCAAAGACTACAGATTCACTTGCAAATGTGAAGTATTGACTTCTAAATACTAAAGTATTAATATCTTACTAAAAAAACTATTAAAATTACAACATTGCTTTTTTTAACTGGTCAATGATTGGTCAACACTGGTTGAAAAGAGTGGGTGGAACGTGGAAGGGTTTTTTAGTCGCATTTATGTTATAAGAAATTACCATCAAATTACAGTCATAAATTCATAATTAGAGGTGGATATAACTTAGTAGGTTTTTATAGAAACCAAGGAGTCATAATAATTATCTCATTTCTGTTAAACTAGTGAATTGAACACATAATCTAGACGATCTACCTGTACTATTTTCAATATTTTCGTTAAAATTAAAAAATATTGAATCTCCCTTTTTTTCCTTTAAAAAAGATTTCAACGTCTTTGAGTACAAGAAGCAGAGAATTTCCCAAACAGACACGCGACTGTAGACACAAAAGATCAAGCTCTATTTTTGTGATTTCACAGTATATATATGTCATGTCTCAAATCCTAAAATTAATCCTAATTCTAAATATAAAATTTATTTTGTAATACAATTTATACCATAAATTAAATTTTATATTTAGAATAAGAGGTAATATAAGATACTGATTTACTTTTCTTAAGAAGCAATAAGAAGAATCTTTGTTTTGTTTTTGTGCTCTTTTATATAAGACTACTTATATTTATTTATTTTTCAAATACCAAGCTAGCTCAGGCCATCTTAGAGGGCAAGCCTTTCGTATCTTTTAGGTAAGCAACAAAATCCTCTGCTATTCGCAAGATGGATTCTCCATCACAAAATTAAGATTCAGTCCCTATCTTAATTTGAGAAAGAAATAGAACGCTCTAAAAAAAAATTCAGACTTTTTATATCTCATAATGTCACGGTTGGTCTAAATTATCACTTTTTTAGCCAACACCAAACAACTGGTCTAAATAGTTTTCTTGTAGACCGGTTGTCAGCTAGTCTTTTAAATTGGTCATATAAGAGTCAGTTTGATTATTTGAAAGTGATTTTTATAGAATTCAATGTAAACAATGAAAATAGTTTTGACCCGACTTAGATGAAGTGTTTTTTTATTGTTTGAGTTACCAAACAATAAAAGATTTTTTTTTTACAATAGTAAGCAGTAACTCTTTGGTTTAAAGAATACAAAGTAGCTTAACTTTTGAGTGATACGCAGATTAAAAATTAAATAACAGAGTGATAATTAAAAGGGGGGGAGCAGCAAAGAGGAAAATGAATGAAACACTTAACGAAGCTGAGGATCTAATTAAACTTGGTAAACATACCTGCTAGGAGGCCAAAAGCTGGATTCCCACATGAGAGAAGTTGAGAGAAATTAAGTAGCACAATACATAAAGTTGGAGAGATTTGGAGCTGCCTATTTGCTTGATATAGTGTTCACTGCTGTATATCTCCAATATTTAAACTATAGAAACTATTTGACCAAAAAAAAACTATAGAAACTAGAACCGTCTAACTCCTGTTTGATAATTCTTGTTGGGTTTGGACAATGGGATATGTGTGCGTATATATAGCCGTGTTTCTCATGTTAGATGCCAAAGATATTTGAGTATCCAAATCCAATTTAAAATAGATTATCATGTGGAGATTGGAGAATCAAAATCTAAACTATGCAAACACACATAATTAACTCAGTTGTTTTCCACGGGCAACTTTCTTTAAAGTTGTCTCTTTGTGTACACAGTTTTAATTTCATCTTCAAGGAACTTTAATAAACTCAGGCCTTAAACAAAAGAAGGGAAAAAAAGAACTTTAATAAACTAATAAACATGCACACAGACACATCTTTCGAGTGTGCACGTGCATTTTTTTAATTTTAATTTTCTCACTTTTCATTTATATTTTATGTACGAATAATATATTCAAATTACATCCTATGCGAATTCGAATTTGTTAAATTGCAAATGTCTTCATCGTTTTGGTAAAATTAAAATGATATAGCAAATTAACTAAACCATGATTTATGTATTATACTCTTTCAGTTTTTAATGTAAGACCTAATTAACTAATTTAAAAAAATTAATTAATAAGATACTACCTCCGGTCTTAATTATAAGACTTTAGACTTCTAACAAAGTCTTATAATTAGGACCGGAGGTGGTATATTTTTCTAAAAGACGTTAAACATCTTTCTTAATTTTCTCCTACTTTTTTCTACTTGATCACTGTTGGTGGATATTAATAGGGTTAATTTAAGAAAAAAAAGTTTATAAACATATGAAATAGATTTTACATATAGAACTAATATTAACTCTCTAATTAGATCCTAAATTAGGGATCGGAGGAGTAATATATTTGTCCAGAGCATCAATATCTAAATCCAATAATCTATAATATTCTTTGTGTTTTTTTCCCCTTCCAATCATTGGAAACAATCAACTAGTAGTAAGTAGCAAGGAAGAAAGGCATCTCTGGATTCCATGCACGTTTAATAAATATAAGTATCTTTTGGTCCAAACTCCACGGTTCTGATAATTCAAGCTTTTAACTGTGTAATCAATTTCAAGAAATTCTTTTGACCAACTTTATGTATAATTACCCTAACCAATTGGCCTCACATTCTACGGCTTTCAGGGGATTAATTTTCTAAATCTACTTACTTTCCAAAGTGTCCACCTTTGGGTGTCTTCACCCTTTTCTTCTTGAATCGACCAACAACGTACAGATATATGCCAACGAGTCGGTCCGATGCTCGCTCTTAACTCTCACCATCACTAACAGTAAAATAATATGAAGTTATTTTTGCTTGTTTTACATTATTTTTCAGTAAGAAGTTACTCCCTCAATTTCTAAATATAAAACTGGGATAATTAGTAGTAATTTATATAAATTAAAAAATTAGTTAAGTCAATTATTTATTAAGATAATACTTACATCAAATTTCTTATATCCGTCATGTCAAGTTTTCCAATTATATATAACCATGTGTCTTATTTTTAAAATATTAGTATTTAATTATGAATCCACATTAAGCAAAAAATGGCACATGATGATCATGTTCAGTTGAAAAACTTCACATAATGGATATAAGCAATTTGATCTAAATTTTTTTCCTATATATTATTGTTATTGTTATTATTTAAAAAGTGTGTGCGCCTTTTCTTAGAAGATCTATCATTTAATGAGGGTGTTAAATGTGCGAGAAAAGAAAGTAAGAAATAAATCAAATCAATTAATGATAAAAATATATCTAATAATGTTCATATAACTCCAAACTGGATATTAATAAGACAACCAAACTAATTATTGATAAAAATGAATAATTAACAGAAGTCAATGTGATAGTGCCCCCAAAAAAAAAAAAAACAGAAGTCAATATGATGAAAAGAGTTTCTTTTTCTTTTCTTTTTTTTTGATACTCCCGAAGAGTGTATGAAAAGAGTGATTTGCCTTTCAAGATAATTAGGGGACACACTTCTAATTGATTAATTACCCTAACAGGCGGTCAGATTAAGTTCATTCGTTGTTTAGAACTTTTATCAAGATCTTTCCGAGTAGCTGCTAATTATTAATTAGCTAATTAATTAAAAAAGGCAATCACGAGAGGGTGGAGCGGTTGGCCAGAAGTCGTCATCATCGACCACAGCTTGAAAGTTGAAACGGTGAATTCTAATTTCTGAGTAAACAATGGTATCATCAACTTTTTGAACAATACGAAAAGTACATCCACACACGCAGCTTGATTACTTTTAATCTCACATTCCAAAACTTTTAGTCCAAAATCCCACCTTCTACTATATTTGATTTTGTTCTGAGTCATTGATTATGATATAAATATTCAGAGTAATGTAACCAAAAAAAATATATTCAAAGAGTAATTGTACTTGAAGTTATCAACACATAACACTCTTCTTGTCTTGTTAATATATTGTAAATGTCTTTTATCAGAATTAAAAAAAACTTTAAATCCCTCGTTAACTCTATTATCCTATTTAATATATATAAATTAAGATTAAGGTATATTAACTATTATTTCTTAATTATGATGAGTCAGTTAACATGACCTATATTGTGAATCGGAAAAAAAAAATACTCTTCTAGTTTTATTTATAAGATACTGATAAATTTTTTTTTTTTGCACGGGTGTACAGTTTTATCATTCATTTATTATTATATTGACTTTGTTTTCATGAAATATAATATATATTAAATAGGAATAAAATTGAAAAGTTATGAATTTTAAATAAGATTTAATAAAGTTTAAAATTTTTCCTTATCTATATGAAATATGTTAGAAGAAGTGAGTATTTTCGAAGTACCGGTTGTTAACTTGCTTTAGCTAGTTGGATTCTATGAGAAACTGATTCCTCACAAGACGCAGACACTGTGTAGATTAATTACCATATATTGGAGAGTGCTGACGCAAAAGTGCGTAATGGTTGAAAATTTGAGTGAGGCTTATCAAGATAGTGCACACAATTATGCTGGCCGACAAGGTGCTTGTGCTCTATGCCCTAATTGGCTGAGCATTGCTTCATATGTTAAGGCTTTGGTTGACTCTATATGTCACATACCATTGGATTATTGGGAAATATACATACGTGGCTCTTTTAATTTGGTTGTTTTTGGTTTTCAACATTATGCAAATTATTCTCCAGACACAGGAAAAAAGCTATGCCTTTGACTTTTGTAAAATCATATTCTTACAGTGGAAAAAAGGTTAAAGGTCTAAAGTTTTTAGGTCTAGGCTTTGGCATTTATCATTGATCATCATCTTATCGTTGTTTAATGAATGAAAGCCCCACATAAGCTAGAAAATGGAGAGTTGATGGAAATTCTTCGAAGAAAAAAAATTAAAGAAAAGAAAGAATAGAATAGCGACAAAGCAGAATGGGACAAGGTGTTTTTTTCCCCTTTTGGAAAAACTTATTTTCTGTCTAAACTTTAATTTTCTGGTTGTGAAAAAAATAAATATACTAAAGAAAAATAGTATTTTATGTACAAAAAAAGATTGTTTTTAAAGAATAATCTTAAATTTCTGGGGAAGCTCAGAAAGATATATGGTAATTACTAATTAGGTATAATTAAATTATTCTGGCAGAAAAAAAAAGTACAACTAAACTAAGGGGAGGATGAGTTTGAGACTTATTGGATGAACTGGTTTGACATAAATTTGATTTGTCGTTTGATTTAATAAATGATGCTTTTCCCTGGGTTTGAATAATATAACGGGGAAGCAAAAGAAAGGAGATTTTGCAGGTGCGCTTCAATGGAACAACCTGGATGCAACTGAAATAGAGAATATTTGATCCCCCAGATCTAATGCTTCATCTTTATATATAAATGTGTTTGTGAGTTAGAATATTTATTGATGATATTGTTGTTATTTGATCTCAATTGATACTCATAAATCATAATCAATTTATTGTTTAATTTCTTCGCTGTATTATTCAATTAATATTCGTAATTAATAGGTAATTTACTAATTTCTCCTCTCTTAGTTGACATTAAAGTAGCAGATTCAACAGAAAGAAGCTCCAGTTTAATCTCTAAATTCAAAAGGAAAAGGAAAAATATTTATTAGGAAAATGCGCAATAAAATTAGACCATCATATGATATAATTTATTATCTGTTAGCAGGTGGGGTTCTTTGTCACTTTCTTTTTTCCTTTTTTGATAAGAGGTCTTTTTTCCTTCTAGTTTTCATTTTAAATAATTAATTTGGGTAATAAGCATATATAACTTTACAAAAAGAAAGCTGTTTTGCGGTCAAAAAGTTAGAACAATCTATGTTTGATAATTGTTGTGGGACAAGCAAATTTTATAATAGTGCAGTTTTGGGAGACAAAAAATAGAGAGCTAGCACATCCAACGTAGACTGCCTTTAATTCAATGCAAGGCCTTATCACTGTCATATTCAGAAATTAAAGAAACTGGCCACGTTAACTATGGGGAAAAAGACGAAAAAATACCATTTAAACATCATAATCCCCGAATGGTCTGTTGAATTTAAGAAATCTCAATTTGGTCTCAAGAAACCAAATTAGAATTATCATGTTAAAGGAAAAGAACAAATTGCCCTTCATTTTAAATATTGTTTTTAAAATATCATAGCCCCTACTGGCCGGCTGGTCGCCGGAGTTCCGGAGGCGGCAGTCACCGAAGCTCCGTCGGTTAGAAAAAATTTAAAATTTTTTTTACAACTCCAGTATAACTGTTAACAAGTTTTGTAATGCTATTAACAACTTCAGTATAGCAGTTAACAACAGGTTTTCTGGGAAATTCAACAAGCTCCGGCGACCGGAAACAATTTTTTTGAAAATTTTTACAATTTCAATATAACTGTTAATAACTTTTGTAACGCTATTAACAACTTCAGTATATCAGTTAACAACAGATTTTTTGAAAAATTCAACAATTGGTCGTTGGAGCTTCGACAGAGGAAAACAATTTTTTTGAAAATTTTTACAACTTCAGTATAATAGTTAACAACTTTTGTAATCCTATTAATAACTTCAGTATAGGGTTAGCAATAGGTTTTTGAGTTTGTTAATGGCATTACTGAAGTTATAAAAATGCCACTTTTCGAATTTTTCAAAAAAACCTATTGTTAACTGCTATATCGAAGTTGTTAACCGTTATACTGAAGTTGTAAAAATTTTCAAAATAAAGTAACTGTTAATGTTATACTAAAGTTGAAAATTTTTACAACTTCCGTATAACGGTTAACAACTTTTGTGATGCTATTAACAACTTCAATATTAACAACAAGTTTTTGGAGAAATCCAATAATTGATCGCCGGAGCTCCGATGGCCGAAAACAATTTTGTAAAATTTTTTACAATGTTAGTATAACGGTTAACAATTTTTGTAATGCTATTAACAATAGGTTTTTCGAGAAATTCAAAAAGTAGCAATTTTACAACTTCAATAATGCCGTTAACAAGTTCTATAACTCTATTAACAATTTCGGTACATCATTTAACAATAGGTTTTCTTAAAAATTCAAAAAAATGGCATTTTTATAACTTTAACAATTATGTTTTTTTAAAAAAATTGTTTCCGGCCATCAGAGCTCCGGCGATCAATTATTAAATTCCCTAAAAGACCTGTTGTTAATTGCTATATTAAAGTTGTTAATAGAATCACAAAAGTTGTTAACCGTTATACTGAAGTTGTAAAAATTTTCAAAACAAAGGTAATTATTAACGTTATACTGAAGTTGAAAATTTTTACAATTTCAGTATAACTGTTAATAACTTTGATATAGCAGTTAACAACAGGTTTTTTGAAAAATTCAAAAAGTAGCATTTTTATAACTTCAGTAATGCCGTTAACAAACTCAAAAACCTGTTATTAACCGCTATACTGAAGTTGTTAATAGGGTTACAAAAGTTGTTAACTGTTATACTGAAGTTGTAAAAATTTTCAAAAAAATTGTTTTCCTCCGCTGGAGCTCAGGCGACCAATTGTTGAATTTTCAAAAAATCTGTTGTTAACTGATATACTAAATTATTAATATCCTTACAAAGGTTGTTAACGGTTGTATTGAAATTGTAAAAATTTTCAAAAAAATTGTTTTCGGTGACCAATTGTCGACGGGTCGCTGGATCCAGCGACCGGCCGGCCAGTGGAGGCTGTGATATTTTAAAAAACAATATTTAAAATGAAGGGCAATTTGGTCTTTTCTTTTAACATGATAATCCTAATTTGGTCTCTTGAGACCAAATTGGGATTTCTCAAATTCAGCAGACCATTTGGAGATTATGAAGTTCAAGTGGCATTTTTCTGTCTTTTTCTCTTAACTATTTCACCAATCTGACCTAATATATTCATATACTACTATTATTTTATACTTATTTACAAATAATTTGGTGAGAGAATAAAATCTATTGTTTAAAAGGGCAACGTTTGATGTAGCACCATTTGTGCTGCTTTTAGTGTTCCGTTTTAAAAATATATGGGATATTTGACCACTTCGACCGAGAAGATTATACTAATTAATTAATTTTAATGCTCCATATATTCCATATGATATTATGCATTAAAGATGCCTTTTTCACGAGGAGGAAAAAAAGTTATTGAAAGCAACACGATTAAGTTATGGGCATAGAGCGTGATTAATTAGTTGAGGTTTTAATTTTGACATGATTCTTTTACTTTTTTTAGCAAAGACATTCTTCTTTCATTAGCACGAAACTATTCTTTGTTTCGTGTTAATTAATACTACCTTTAATCATAATTATAAGGTATTGTTTATATCTTACAAGGGAAATTTTATAGTTAGGATTAGAGATAGTACTTTTCTAATTTTTAGTGTAAGAGCTTTCTTAATTGATTAGGCAAATTGAGAAAGCCAAATAAATTACCCAAATATAACATATATATGACATGATTTATCTAAAATATCTTTGCATGATTATATATTTATTTATAAGTTAAATAAATTTGTTTGAAAAATAATAATAAATATTAGAAATAAAATGGATGTAGGTCTTATATTTAGAATAGTGCATGTTATCACATATATAAAAGGAAAATTTTCAATTAAGGACCACAGTATTTCAAACAGCCTTCAAAACATTCTAAAATGTCACTGCAGGGCCAAAAGAGCAAACTGAAATTAATTTAGGAAGGAAGAGACATTTTTACCCCTCAAAACTTTGCGACCCTGAAGCTCTTCCCCCCTCTCTGGAAACATTCGACAGCTCCAACTCTTCTCTCTCTCACTCTCTAAAAAATCCGCTATTGCATTGAGAGAGATCACTTGTCGTCGTCGTCAATTTGGTAAGGAGAGCATTCACTGTCACTACTATTCTAGTATGAAGTGCCTTTGCCGTCGGTGCTGTTTTGGTAACAAGAGCTTTCGCTGTCATCATAGCCTCTCTCTCTGTACACGACCTCTTTCACTACCTTTGGATTCAAAAATTTCTGCATATAATACTCAAGTCCTTCTCCATTTCTCTTATTATAGATTTTATGGGTTTGGTTTGGGTTGTCCTGAAGTTCTAAATCAGCAAGAAATTTTTTTGCTACTTAGATTTGAAATAAAATTATACAGTGAATTGATTTTACATTCATACCATTGAGTGTTGAGTAAGCCTTTGAGTTCCCATCATGAATTGTATTATAAATTGGCAAATTTCACTTCTCTAGAAAAATAGTGATTCGGTGTTGTCAAAACTAGTATTTTTGTTATAAATTCGCAAATTCCTGTTGTAAACATATACTGTGTTTAATTATTGAAAATTGATTGAAATAAATACTTGAATGATGTACAGCAACATATTATATATGGCTAGCGATAAGTTCATTGATTATTTTGAGTTTTATTATTGCACCTGTGCGAATGTATTGATGGTTCTTATCCTTGTGGTATTAGTATAGGAACAACACACTGTACTAAAATCTGAGTTGTTGTGGTGGCTCATTACTTACAGAAAAAAAAACAAAATCAGGCACTGTTGCGAAACTGTTTCAATAGATAAAGACACAACAACAAAAAAAAAGGTCATGACATAGCAATTTTATATTTCTATCCAAGATGTAATTTAAGCTACTTTAGAATATGTTCAAATTTGTGTATAGAGAATTTGTACAATTTCAGTTTCAAGGAATATATATTATGAGTATGTTTCATATCAATTAATTCTAATCTTCTGCTTATTCCCACTAGTTTATAAGTATATGATGTACTACTGACAAATGAAATTAGGGAATTGGCAACAAGGATACACTGCTTAACAACTTCATGTTTTGCAAATGTGGCTGTCATATTAACAACTGAAATTAGAAATTTACAAAAAAAAGATACACATATTAATAATAAGAACATGTCTATTTGTAAGTAAACTAGTTGAATTGAAGAAGATGAACGTGATAATTTACAAGTCTAGGAGGGACTATATACAAGTAGAATTAGACAATTTACAATGCGGATACACCCATTAACTATAGAAATACGTCTATTTGCAAGAGGATTTATTTAATTCATGAACACAACAATTCACAAGTCTGAGAGTGATAGTTCACAAGTGGAATTAGAAAATTTGTAACACGATTACAACCATTAACAACATAAATATGTCTATTTGCAAGTTGATTTAGTTTATTCATAAAGTTGAACAGAATAGTTCACAGGTCTGAGAGCGACGATTCACAAGTAGAATTAGGACATTTACAATACAGATATGCCCATTAACAACATAAATATGTCTATTTACAAGTGGATTTATTTTATTCATAAAGTTAAACAGAACAATTCATAAATTTGAGACCAATAGTTTACAAGT
Source organism: Neltuma alba (assembly GCF_004799145.2). Lineage (NCBI taxonomy): Eukaryota > Viridiplantae > Streptophyta > Magnoliopsida > Fabales > Fabaceae > Neltuma > Neltuma alba. The sequence goes on along the minus strand of NW_021636150.1, from coordinate 3,236 downwards.
GAAATTAGAAAATTTGCAACACGAATATGCCCATTGACAATATAAATATGTCCATTTACAGGTAGATTTATTTCATTCATAAAGTTAAATAGAATAGTTCATAACTCTGGGAGTGACAGCTCAAAAGTAGAATTAGAATATTTGTAATACGGATACACCCATTAACAACATAAATACATTCATTTGCAAGTGGATTAATTTGTTCTATATTTACATAGTTGCCAGCCAATCTCAATGCAATACTTCATCTATCATTTTGTTTTCTAAGGTCTTCACAGATTTGCCTTCCACATGAAACACGCAAAATAATTACTTTCCACTGCTGCTAGCCATATATAGTATGTTGTTACACATCATTCAAGTATTAATTTTAATCAATTTTCAATAATTAAACACAATATATGTTTACAATAAGAATTTGCGAATTCACAATAAAAATACGAGTTTTCACAACACCAAATCACTATTTTTTTGGAGAAGTGGAACTTGCCAATTCATAATACAATTCATGATAGGAAGTGAAAGGCCTATTCTCAATACTCAACGGTGTGAATATAAAATAAACTTACTGTATAATTTCATCTTAAATCGGAGTAGTAAAAAAATTTCTTACTGATTTAGAACTTTATGACCGCCCAAACCAAACCCATAAAATCTTCAATAGAAGAAATGGAGATGGATTTGCAGTATTATATGCAAAAAATTTGTAAGGAAAGGCAGTGAAAGAGGTCGCGTACTAAGAGAGAGACAGATTGTGATGACAGCAAAGGTTCTTGTTACTAAAACAGCACCGATGACGAAGGCACTCCATACTAGAATAGTACTGACGGCAAATGCTCTCCTTACCAGAATGACAACGATGGGGAATGATCTCTTTCAACGCAACAGATTTTTTAGAGAGTGGTAGAGAGAAGAGCTAGAGCTATCTAATGTTTCCAGAGAGAGGGGGAAGAGCTTTAGGGTCATTGAGTTTTGAGGGGTAAAAATATCTTTTCTTTTCCTAAATTAATTTCAGTTTGCTCTTTTGATCCTGCAGTGACATTGCAGAATGTTTTGGGAAGTGTTTGATATAAATTGTCTGCTATGGTCCTTAATTGAAATTTTCCCTATATGAAATTCTTGAACCTTAAGACCTATCATGATATTGATTAGCTTTGTGAACTTAATTCATATACTAACTTTTTATTAGCCTTAATTGGTATACTAACTTTTTATTAGCCTGACAAATTTGGAGACTAATTAACAAAACCATGGATTTAATAATTCAATATTACGACTCCCCCCTCTCACGCTCACAGGCGTGGACGAACGAAGACGACTCCGTGATTGAAGTTTTATGGGGGAAAGGAATTGGGCCCAATAAGAGAAATTGCAGTACCTCATTTGGGCCTTTGGCCCATTAGGGAGTTTAATTGACACGACCTGGGCCTTAATATTTGGGCCGAACAAGCCTTCACCATTTTATTGCTAACAGCGGCAGGAAAGCTTGTTGCGAAAACGAACCCGGGATTGTCGCAAAAGGGGGGAAAGGGCTGTGGGGGACAAGAAAAAAATTCTTGATTAAAATTTTAAAAATTACGATTCGTAATTCAAGGCATAAAATTTATCTGGACTCTAAGGAGTGTCCTTAAATAATAGAAATTTATTAATTAAATTTATTGACAATCAAGCTTCCATCACTATATTTGTTTATTAAAGGCTGTCTTTCGGTTCAAATATATAAATAAGATTTTCCATATAAAAACTGTTTTTTTTTGGTAACATTCCATATAAAACTGTTATTCCTACTTATCGTGATGGACTCATGGGTTGGGCTCGTTGAAAGCTATTAACTAGTTCTCATATAATTTTTTTACCCAACTAATTAATATTACCTCCATCCTAATTATAAAACTTATTTATAATTTATAAATGAGATCTTATAATTAGGACCGGAGGTAGTATTAGTTTTATCCTAATCCTAGAGTTCCACTTTAAAAAAAGGCCAACGACACACTCAATAAATATATATATATCAAGAGTTGAATGTCAACTATTCTGAAAATAAAATATTATTGCTTGCTCATTTTGAATTTTGAATATGTGTTCAATGGTTCAATGTCAGCTAAATAATAAAATGCCCAAAAGAAAAGGTCGAAAAAAATATTCGGGAGTTTATGGATGTCCACTTTTATTAAATCAAATACAAAGCTAAATTGACCTATTGATTTTTTTTAAAAAAAAGAACCAGCTATTTTACACCGTATATAGGAGCACTTTTTTTAATATATGTAAAAAATCTCTTTCAAAATAGGGATTATAGTACCAAATCAAACTGATCAAGGACGAATTGATCGGGTGTATGCAGCCGTTTTAAGTGGATTCACTGAATATCCATTTGCCAACTGATCCAAAAATTTTTGTCGGATATATAAGATTAAAGAATAAAAATTTAATTAATCAATACTACCTCCTATCCTTAATATAAGAGCTCGTTTGATTTTTATTTTGGTCATAAATATAAAATCCTAATCCACTTTGTCTCTTATATTTATCTATTTTTTCTCAAAGTAGTCCTTGTAATAATGGTAGTTCTAGCCAATACACTTAATTAGCAAAGATATTTTAAGAAATACAATATATATTTATTACAATAATTAATTTAACTAGTTTTTTTAATTTACTCAATTAATTAACTAACTTTTATATTAAGGACTAAAGATAGTATGTGTTTGTTTGGAATAACAAAACGTGAAAGATGATAAAGTATGGAGACAGACATAGATAATGCAAGCTTACCATATTCCACGCCTTGGATTCAATATTCTTATGGTTAGTCATTGCCCACCTTCAATGTGTCTTTTCAATAAAATATTCTATTTCAGCTTAATTAGTTCATGCATGGCTCAAGAAATTAGCAGACATCACAAGTTTTTTTTTAATTTCTTAAATTAGAAGGATTTTTTTGGGGGAGGAAATAGACAGTCATATAAGGAAAAAGCTTACAACTTGAAAGATTAAGTTTTGCAACCTTTTTTGAAGTCACGATCTTAAAGTTATGAGAGATAACTGTCCATTTTTACTAATTAAATCAATCTTTGTTAGTGTTAGGATCTTTTTTTTTTTTAAAAAAAACAATATGTTTTGACTATTTGGTTTTGCTTCTAGTTTATTGACACCCTTCTGGTCTTATTTACCTAATATATATATATATATATATATATAAATTATTATATATACACTTCAAAAATTAAATT